>NW_026735386.1:0-133270 GCF_949786415.1 Peromyscus eremicus
GTTTCCCTGTCCTAAATGGATTTGAATCACATGCAGTTTCTGGTCCAATGAGCAAGAGTTGTTTTCTGGTAAGAAGAGTCACTATTGCGCTCCCATTGTCATACACAGGGCAAATAGCAATGGCGTCGGTTCCCAGCATGTACAGTGTATTGGACTGAAGAGGATCTACTGTTCTTGTCAGTTTCCTAAGCAAAATTGAACTAGATATGGCCGTGTGTTTAGGAAGCACAGTTCTCTTGCTCTGAGCATGCTCACTGTTCTGGCCCTATAGGAAACACAGTAGAGTAGAAGAGTGCTCTTTTCTCAAAAGCAGAGTGTGTTTCTTGTAAGGCGAGCTAGCGTTTGTTTCCCAGTCCTAAATGGGAGTTGAATCACATGCAGTTTCTGGTCCTAAGAGAGAGAATTCTTTTATGATAAGAAGAGTCAATATTGTGCTCCCACTGTCATACACAGGGCAAAAAGCACTCGCATCTGTTCCCAGCAAGTACAGTGTATTGGAATGAAGAGGACCTACTGTTCTTGTCAGTTTCCTAAGCAAGTTGAACTAGATATAGCCCGTGTGTGTAGGAAGCACAGTTCTTTTTTTTGAGCAAGCTCACTGTTTTGGCCATATAGGAAACATAGTAGAGTAGAAGAGTGCTCTTTTCTCAAAAGCAGAGTGTTTCTTGTAAGGCAATCTAGCGTTTGTTTCCCAGTCCTAAATGGAGTTGAATCACATGCAGTTTTTGGTCCTACAAGCAAGAGTTGTTTTCTGGTAAGAAGAGTCACTATTGTGCTCCCATTGCCACACACAGTGCAAATAGGACTCGCGTCTGTTCCCATCAAGTACAGTGTATTGGACTGAAGAGAAGCTACTGTTCTTGTCAGTTTCCTAAGCATAGTTGAACTAGATATGGCCCGTGTGTGTAGGAAGCACAGTTTTTTTGTTCTGAGCAAGCTCGCTGTTTGGACCCCACAGGAAACACCGTAGAGTAGAAGAGTGCCCTTTTCTCAAAAGCATAGTGTCTTTCTTGTAAGGAAAGCTAGCGTTTGTTTCCCTGTCCTAAATGGATTTGAATCACATGAAGTTTCTGGTCCAACGAGCAAGAGTTGTTTTCTGGTAAGAAGAGTCACTATTGCGCTCCCATTGTCATACACAGGGCAAATAGCATTGGCGTCTGTTCCCAGCATGTACAGTGTATTGGACTGAAGAGGATCTACTGTTCTTGTCAGTTTCCTAAGCAGAACTGAACTAGATATGGCCGTGTGTGTATGAAGCCCAGTTCTTTTGTTCTGAGCAAGCTCACAGTTTTGGCCCTATAGGAAACACAGTAGAGTAGAAGAGTGCTCTTTTCTCAAAAGCAGAGTGTGTTTCTTGTAAGACGAGCTAGCGTTTGTTTCCCAGTCATAAATGGAGTTGAATCCCATGCAGTTTCTGGTCCTACGAGCAAGAGTTGTTTTCTGGTATCAAGAGTCACTATTGTGCTCCCATTGTCATACACAGGGCAAATAGCACTGGCGTTGGTTCCCAGCATGTACAGTGTATTGGACGGAAGAGGATCTACTGTTCTTGTCAGTTTCCTAAGCAGAATTGAGCTAGCTATGGCCGTGTGGGTTGGAAGCACAGTTCTTTTCTTCTGAGCAAGCTCACTCTTCGGACCCAATAGGAAACACCGTAGAGTAGAAGAGTGCCCTTTTCTCAAAAGCATAGTGTGTTTCTTGTAAGGTGAGCTAGCATTTGTTTCCCTGTCCTAAATGGATTTGAATCACATGCAGTTTCTGGTCCAATGAGCAAGAGTTGTTTTCTCGTAAGAAGAGTCACTATTGCGCTCCCATTGTCATACACAGGGCAAATAGCAATGGCGTCTGTTCCCAGCATGTACAGTGTATTGGACTGAAGAGGATCTACTGTTCTTGTCAGTTTCCTAAGCAGAGTTGAACTAGATATAGCCCGTGTGTAGGAAGCACAGTTCTTTTGTTCTGAGCAAGCTGACTGTTCGGACCCCATAGGAAACACAGTAGAGTAGAAGAGTGCTCTTTTCTCAAAAGCAGAGTGTGTTTCTTGTAAGGCGAGCTAGCGTTTGTTTCCCAGTCCTAAATGGAGTTGAATCACATGCAGTTTCTGGTCCTACGAGCAAGAGTTGTTTTCTAGTAAGAAGAGTCACTTTTGTGCTCCCTTTGTCATACACAGGGCAAATAGCACTGGCGTCTGTTCAGAGCATGTACAGTGTATTGGACTTAAGAGGATCTACTGTTCTTGTCAGTTTCCTAAGCAGAGTTGAACTAGATATGGTCGTGTGTGTAAGAAGCACAGTTCTTTTGTTCTGAGCAAGCTCACTATTTTGGCCCTATATGAAACACAGTAGAGTAGAAGAGTGATCGTTTCTCAAAAACAGAGTGTGTTTCTTGTAAGGCGAGCTAGTACTTGTTTCCCAGTTCTAAATGGAGTTGAATCACATGCAGTTTCTGGTCCTACGAGCAAGAGTCGTTTTCTGGTAGGAAAGTCAATATTGTGCTCCCATTGCCACACACAGTGCAAATATCACTCGCGTCTGTTCCCAGCCAGTACAGTGTAATGGACTGAAGAGGAGCTACTGTTCTTGTCAGTTTCCTAAGCAGTGTAAATAGATATGCCTCTGTGTGTAGGAAGCACAGTTCTTTTGTTCTGAGCAAGCTCACTTTTCAGACCCCATAGGAAACACATTAGAGTAGAAGAGTGCTCTTTTCTAAAAAGCAGAGTGTGTTTCTTGTAAGGAGAGCTTGCGTTTGTTTCCCAGTCCTAAATGGAGTTGAATCACATGCAGTTTCTGGTCCTACGAGCAAGAGCTGTTTTCTGGTAAGAAGAGTCACTATTGTGCTCCCATTGTCATACACAGTGCAAATAGCACTGGCGTCTGTTCCCAGCATGTACAGTGTATTGGACTGAAGGGAATCTACTGTTCTTGTCAATTTCCTAAACAGAATTGAACTAGATATAGCCGTGTGTGTGGGAAGCACAGTTTTTTTGTTCTGAGTCAGCTCACTGTTTTTGCCCTATAGGAAACACAGCAGAGTAGAAGAGTGTTCTTTTCTCAAAAGTAGAGTGTGTTTCTTGTAAGGCGAGCTAGCGTTTGTTTTCCAGTCCTAAATGGAGTTGAATCACATGCAGTTGTTCGTCCCACGAGTAAGAGTTTTTTTTCTGGTAAGGAAAGTCACTATTGTGCTCCCATTGCCATATACAGTGCAAATAGCACTCTCGTCTGTTCCCAGCAAGTACAGTGTATTGGACTGAAGTGGAGCTACTGTTCTTGTCAGTTTCCTAAGCAGAGTTAAACTATTTATGGCCCGTGTGTGTAGGAAGCACAGTTCTTTTGTTCTGAGCAAGCTCACTGTTCGGACCACATAGGAAACACAGTAGAGTAGAAGAGTGCTCTTTTCTCAAAAGCAGAGTGTGTTTCTTGTAATGCGAGCTAGCCTTTGTTTCCCAGTCCTAAATGGGAGTTGAATCACATGCAGTTTCTGGTCCTAAGAGAGAGAATTGTTTTATGATAAGAAGAGTCAATATTGTGCTCCCACTGTCAAACACAGGGCAAAAAGCACTCGCGTCTGTTCCCAGCAAGTACAGTGTATTGGAATGAAGAGGACCTACTGTTCTTGTCAGTTTCCTAAGCAGAGTTGAACTAGATATAGCCCGTGTGTGTAGGAAGCACAGTTCTTTTTTTTGAGCAAGCTCACTGTTTTAGCCATATAGGAAACATAGTAGAGTAGAAGAGTGCTCTTTTCTCAAAAGCAGAGTGTTTCTTGTAAGGCAATCTAGCGTTTGTTTCCCAGTCCTAAATGGAGTTGAATCACATGCAGTTTTTGGTCCTACAAGCAAGAGTTGTTTTCTGGTAACAAGAGTCACTATTGTGCTCCCATTGCCACACACAGTGCAAATAGGACTCGCGTCTGTTCCCATCAAGTACAGTGTATTGGACTGAAGAGAAGCTACTGTTCTTGTCAATTTCCTAAGCAGAATTGAGCTAGCTATGGCCGTGTGTGTTGGAAGAACAGTTCTTTTCTTCTGAGCAAGCTCACTCTTCGGACCCAATAGGAAACACCGTAGAGTAGAAGAGTGCCCTTTTCTCAAAAGCATAGTGTGTTTCTTGTAAGGTGAGCTAGCATTTGTTTCCCTGTCCTAAATGGATTTGAATCACATGCAGTTTCTGGTCCAATGAGCAAGAGTTGTTTTCTGGTAAGAAGAGTCACTATTGCGCTCCCATTGTCATACACAGGGCAAATAGCAATGGCGTCGGTTCCCAGCATGTACAGTGTATTGGACTGAAGAGGATCTACTGTTCTTGTCAGTTTCCTAAGCAAAATTGAACTAGATATGGCCGTGTGTGTAGGAAGCACAGTTCTCTTGCTCTGAGCATGCTCACTGTTCTGGCCCTATAGGAAACACATTAGAGTAGAAGAGTGCTCTTTTCTCAAAAGCAGAGTGTGTTTCTTGTAAGGCGAGCTAGCGTTTGTTTCCCAGTCCTAAATGGGAGTTGAATCACATGCAGTTTCTGGTCTTATGAGCAAGAATTGTTTTCTGGTAAGAAGAGTCACTATTGTGCTCCCACGGTCATACACAGGACAAATAGCACGGGAGTCTGTTCCCAGCAAATACAGTGTATTGGACTGAAGAGGAGCTACTCTTCTTGTCAGTTTCCTAAGCAGAGTTGAACTAGATATAGCCCGTGTGTGTAGGAAGCACAGTTCTTTTTTTCTGAGCAAGCTCACTTTTCGGACCCCATAGGAAACACATTAGAGTAGAAGAGTGCTCTTTTCTAAAAAGCAGAGTATGCTCCTTGTAAAGAGATCTTGCGTTTGTTTCCCAGTCCTAAATGGAGTTGAATCACATGCCGTTTCTGGTCCTACGAGCAAGAGCGGTTTTCTGGTAAGAAGAGTCACTATTGTGCTCCCATTGTCATACACAGTGCAAATAGCACTGGCGTTGGTTCCCAGCATGTACAGTGTATTGGACTGAAGGGGACCTATTGTTCTTGTCAGTTTCCTAAGCAGAGTTGAACTAGATATAGCCCGTGTGTGTAGGAAGCACAGCTCTTTTTTTCTGAGCAAGCTCACTTTTCGGACCCCATAGGAAACACATTAGAGTAGAAGAGTGCTCTTTTCTAAAAAGCAGAGTATGCTTCTTGTAAGGAGATCTTGCGTTTGTTTCCCAGTCCTAAATGGAGTTGAATCACATGCCGTTTCTGGTCCTACGAGCAAGAGCGGTTTTCTGGTAAGAAGAGTCACTATTGTGCTCCCATTGTCATACACAGTGCAAATAGCACTGGCGTTGGTTCCCAGCATGTACAGTGTATTGGACTGAAGGGGATCTATTGTTCTTGTCAGTTTCCTAAGCAGAATTGAGCTAGCTATGGCCGTGTGTGTTGGAAGCACAGTTCTTTTCTTCTGAGCAAGCTCACTCTTCGGACCCAATAGGAAACACCGTAGAGTAGAAGAGTGCCCTTTTCTCAAAAGCATAGTGTGTTTCTTGTAAGGTGAGCTAGCATTTGTTTCCCTGTCCTAAATGGATTTGAATCACATGCAGTTTCTGGTCCAATGAGCAAGAGTTGTTTTCTGGTAAGAAGAGTCACTATTGCGCTCCCATTGTCATACACAGGGCAAATAGCAATGGCGTCTGTTCCCAGCATGTACAGTGTATTGGACTGAAGAGGATCTACTGTTCTTGTCAGTTTCCTAAGCAGAGTTGAACTAGATATAGCCCGTGTGTAGGAAGCACAGTTCTTTTGTTCTGAGCAAGCTGACTGTTCGGACCCCATAGGAAACACAGTAGAGTAGAAGAGTGCTCTTTTCTCAAAAGCAGAGTGTGTTTCTTGTAAGGCGAGCTAGCGTTTGTTTCCCAGTCCTAAATGGAGTTGAATCACATGCAGATTCTGGTCCTACGAGCAAGAGTTGTTTTCTAGTAAGAAGAGTCACTTTTGTGCTCCCTTTGTCATACACAGGGCAAATAGCACTGGCGTCTGTTCAGAGCATGTACAGTGTATTGGACTTAAGAGGATCTACTGTTCTTGTCAGTTTCCTAAGCAGAGTTGAACTAGATATGGTCGTGTGTGTAAGAAGCACAGTTCTTTTGTTCTGAGCAAGCTCACTATTTTGGCCCTATATGAAACATAGTAGAGTAGAAGAGTGATCGTTTCTCAAAAACAGAGTGTGTTTCTTGTAAGGCGAGCTAGCATTTGTTTCCCAGTTCTAAATGGAGTTGAATCACATGCAGTTTCTGGTCCTACGAGCAAGAGTCGTTTTCTGGTAGGAAAGTCAATATTGTGCTCCCATTGCCACACACAGTGCAAATATCACTCGCGTCTGTTCCCAGCCAGTACAGTGTAATGGACTGAAGAGGAGCTACTGTTCTTGTCAGTTTCCTAAGCAGTGTAAATAGATATGCCTCTGTGTGTAGGAAGCACAGTTCTTTTGTTCTGAGCAAGCTCACTTTTCGGACCCCATAGGAAACACATTAGAGTAGAAGAGTGCTCTTTTCTAAAAAGCAGAGTGTGTTTCTTGTAAGGAGAGCTTGCGTTTGTTTCCCAGTCCTAAATGGAGTTGAATCACATGCAGTTTCTGGTCCTACGAGCAAGAGCTGTTTTCTGGTAAGAAGAGTCACTATTGTGCTCCCATTTTCATACACAGTGCAAATAGCACTGGCGTCTGTTCCCAGCATATACAGTGTATTGGACTGAAGGGAATCAACTGTTCTTGTCAGTTTCCTAAACAGAATTGAACTAGATATAGCCGTGTGTGTGGGAAGCACAGTTTTTTTGTTCTGAGTCAGCTCACTGTTTTTGCCCTATAGGAAACACAGCAGAGTAGAAGAGTGTTCTTTTCTCAAAAGTAGAGTGTGTTTCTTGTAAGGCGAGCTAGCGTTTGTTTTCCAGTCCTAAATGGAGTTGAATCACATGCAGTTGTTCGTCCCACGAGTAAGAGTTTTTTTTCTGGTAAGGAAAGTCACTATTGTGCTCCCATTGCCATATACAGTGCAAATAGCACTCTCGTCTGTTTCCAGCAAGTACAGTGTATTGGACTGAAGTGGAGCTACTGTTCTTGTCAGTTTCCTAAGCAGAGTTAAACTATTTATGGCCCGTGTGTGTAGGAAGCACAGTTCTTTTGTTCTGAGCAAGCTCACTGTTCGGACCACATAGGAAACACAGTAGAGTAGAAGAGTGCTCTTTTCTCAAAAGCAGAGTGTGTATCTTGTAAGGCAAGCTAAAGTTTGTTTCCCATTCCTAAATGGGAGTTGAATCACATGCATTTTCAGTCCTACGAGCAAGAGTTGCTTTCTGGGAAGAAGAGTCACTATTGTGCTCACACTGTCATACACAGGGCAAATAGCACTGGCATCTGTTCCCAGCATGTACAGTGTATTGGACTGAAGAGGAGCTACTGTTCTTGTCAGTTTCCTAAGCAGAGTTGAACTAGATATGGCCGTGTGTGTAGGAAGCACAGTTCTTTTGTTCTGAGCAAGCTCACTTTTCGGAACCCATAGGAAAGACAGTAGAGTAGAAGAGTGCTCTTTTCTCAAAAGCAGAGTGTGTTTCTTGTAATGCGAGCTAGCCTTTGTTTCCCAGTCCTAAATGGGAGTTGAATCACATGCAGTTTCTGGTCCTAAGAGAGAGAATTGTTTTATGATAAGAAGAGTCAATATTGTGCTCCCACTGTCAAACACAGGGCAAAAAGCACTCGCGTCTGTTCCCAGCAAGTACAGTGTATTGGAATGAAGAGGACCTACTGTTCTTGTCAGTTTCCTAAGCAGAGTTGAACTAGATATAGCCCGTGTGTGTAGGAAGCACAGTTCTTTTTTTTGAGCAAGCTCACTGTTTTAGCCATATAGGAAACATAGTAGAGTAGAAGAGTGCTCTTTTCTCAAAAGCAGAGTGTTTCTTGTAAGGCAATCTAGCGTTTGTTTCCCAGTCCTAAATGGAGTTGAATCACATGCAGTTTTTGGTCCTACAAGCAAGAGTTGTTTTCTGGTAAGAAGAGTCACTATTGTGCTCCCATTGCCACACACAGTGCAAATAGGACTCGCGTCTGTTCCCATCAAGTACAGTGTATTGGACTGAAGAGAAGCTACTGTTCTTGTCAGTTTCCTAAGCAGAATTGAGCTAGCTATGGCCGTGTGTGTTGGAAGAACAGTTCTTTTCTTCTGAGCAAGCTCACTCTTCAGACCCAATAGGAAACACCGAAGAGTAGAAGAGTGCCCTTTTCAAAAGCATAGTGTGTTTCTTGTAAGGTGAGCTAGCATTTGTTTCCCTGTCCTAAATGGATTTGAATCACATGCAGTTTCTGGTCCAATGAGCAAGAGTTGTTTTCTGGTAAGAAGAGTCACTATTGCGCTCCCATTGTCATACACAGGGCAAATAGCAATGGCGTCGGTTCCCAGCATGTACAGTGTATTGGACTGAAGAGGATCTACTGTTCTTGTCAGTTTCCTAAGCAAAATTGAACTAGATATGGCCGTGTGTTTAGGAAGCACAGTTCTCTTGCTCTGAGCATGCTCACTGTTCTGGCCCTATAGGAAACACAGTAGAGTAGAAGAGTGCTCTTTTCTCAAAAGCAGAGTGTGTTTCTTGTAAGGCGAGCTAGCGTTTGTTTCCCAGTCCTAAATGGGAGTTGAATCACATGCAGTTTCTGGTCTTACGAGCAAGAATTGTTTTCTGGTAAGAAGAGTCACTATTGTGCTCCCACGGTCATACACAGGACAAATAGCACGGGAGTCTGTTCCCAGCAAATACAGTGTATTGGACTGAAGAGGAGCTACTCTTCTTGTCAGTTTCCTAAGCAGAGTTGAACTAGATATAGCCCGTGTGTGTAGGAAGCACAGTTCTTTTTTTCTGAGCAAGCTCACTTTTCGGACCCCATAGGAAACACATTAGAGTAGAAAAGTGCTCTTTTCTAAAAAGCAGAGTATGCTTCTTGTAAGGAGATCTTGCGTTTGTTTCCCAGTCCTAAATGGAGTTGAATCACATGCCGTTTCTGGTCCTACGAGCAAGAGCGGTTTTCTGGTAAGAAGAGTCACTATTGTGCTCCCATTGTCATACACAGTGCAAATAGCACTGGCGTTGGTTCCCAGCATGTACAGTGTATTGGACTGAAGGGGATCTATTGTTCTTGTCAGTTTCCTAAGCAGAGTTGAACTAGATATAGCCCGTGTGTGTAGGAAGCACAGCTCTTTTTTTCTGAGCAAGCTGACTGTTCGGACCCCATAGGAAACACAGTAGAGTAGAAGAGTGCTCATTTCTCAAAAGCATAGTGTGTTTCTAGTAAGGCGAGCTAGCGTTTGTTTCCCAGTCCTAAATGGAGTTGAATCACATGCAGTTTCTGGTCCTCCGAACAAGAGTTGTTTTTTGGAAAGAAGAGTCACTATTGCGCTCCCATTGTTATACACAGGGCAAATAGCACTGGCGACTGTTCCAACCGTGTACACTGTACTGGACTGAAGAGGATCTACTGTTCTTGTCAGTATCCTAAGCAGAGTTGAACTAGATATGGTCGTGTGTGTAAGAAGCACAGTTCCTTTGTTCTGAGCAAGCTCACTATTTTGGCCCTATATGAAACAACGTAGAGTAGAAGAGTGATCGTTTCTCAAAAACAGAGTGTGTTTCTTGTAAGGCGAGCTAGCATTTGTTTCCCAGTTCTAAATGGAGTTGAATCACATGCAGTTTCTGGTCCTACGAGCAAGAGTCGTTTTCTGGTAGGAAAGTCAATATTGTGCTCCCATTGCCACACACAGTGCAAATATCACTCGCGTCTGTTCCCAGCCAGTACAGTGTAATGGACTGAAGAGGAGCTACTGTTCTTGTCAGTTTCCTAAGCAGTGTAAATAGATATGGCCCCTGTGTGTAGGAAGCACAGTTCTTTTGTTCTGAGCAAGCTCACTTTTCGGACCCCATAGGAAACACATTAGAGTAGAAGAGTGCTCTTTTCTAAAAAGCAGAGTGTGTTTCTTGTAAGGAGAGCTTGCGTTTGTTTCCCAGTCCTAAATGGAGTTGAATCACATGCAGTTTCTGGTCCTACGAGCAAGAGCTGTTTTCTGGTAAGAAGAGTCACTATTGTGCTCCCATTGTCATACACAGTGCAAATAGCACTGGCGTCTGTTCCCAGCATGTACAGTGTATTGGACTGAAGGGAATCAACTGTTCTTGTCAGTTTCCTAAACAGAATTGAACTAGATATAGCCGTGTGTGTAGGAAGCACAGTTTTTTTGTTCTGAGCCAGCTCACTGTTTTTGCCCTATAGGAAACACAGCAGAGTAGAAGAGTGTTCTTTTCTCAAAAGTAGAGTGTGTTTCTTGTAAGGCGAGCTAGCGTTTGTTTTCCAGTCCTAAATGGAGTTGAATCACATGCAGTTGTTCGTCCCACGAGTAAGAGTTTTTTTTCTGGTAAGGAAAGTCACTATTGTGCTCCCATTGCCATATACAGTGCAAATAGCACTCGCGTCTGTTCCCAGCAAGTACAGTGTATTGGACTGAAGTGGAGCTACTGTTCTTGTCAGTTTCCTAAGCAGAGTTAAACTATTTATGGCCCGTGTGTGTAGGAAGCACAGTTCTTTTGTTCTGAGCAAGCTCACTGTTCGGACCACATAGGAAACACAGTAGAGTAGAAGAGTGCTCTTTTCTCAAAAGCAGAGTGTGTTTCTTGTAAGGCAAGCTAAAGTTTGTTTCCCATTCCTAAATGGGAGTTGAATCACATGCATTTTCAGTCCTACGAGCAAGAGTTGCTTTCTGGGAAGAAGAGTCACTATTGTGCTCACACTGTCATACACAGGGCAAATAGCACTGGCATGTGTTCCCAGCAAATACAGTGTATTGGACTGAAGAGGAGCTACTGTTCTTGTCAGTTTCCTAAGCAGAGTTGAACTAGATATGGCCGTGTGTGTAGGAAGCACAGTTCTTTTGTTCTGAGCAAGCTCACTGTTCGGAACACATAGGAAAGACAGTAGAGAAGAAGAGTGCTCTTTTCTCAAAAGCAGAGTGTGTTTCTTGTAATGCGAGCTAGCCTTTGTTTCCCAGTCCTAAATGGGAGTTGAATCACATGCAGTTTATGGTCCTAAGAGAGAGAATTGTTTTATGATAAGAAGAGTCAATATTGTGCTCCCACTGTCATACACAGGGCAAAAAGCACTCGCATCTGTTCCCAGCAAATACAGTGTATTGGAATGAAGAGGACCTACTGTTCTTGTCAGTTTCCTAAGCAAGTTGAACTAGATATAGCCCGTGTGTGTAGGAAGCACAGTTCTTTTTTTTGAGCAAGCTCACTGTTTTGGCCATATAGGAAACATAGTAGAGTAGAAGAGTGCTCTTTTCTCAAAAGCAGAGTGTTTCTTGTAAGGCAATCTAGCGTTTGTTTCCCAGTCCTAAATGGAGTTGAATCACATGCAGTTTTTGGTCCTACAAGCAAGAGTTGTTTTCTGGTAAGAAGAGTCACTATTGTGCTCCCATTGCCACACACAGTGCAAATAGGACTCGCGTCTGTTCCCATCAAGTACAGTGTATTGGACTGAAGAGAAGCTACTGTTCTTGTCAGTTTCCTAAGCATAGTTGAACTAGATATGGCCCGTGTGTGTAGGAAGCACAGTTTTTTTGTTCTGAGCAAGCTCGCTGTTTGGACCCCACAGGAAACACCGTAGAGTAGAAGAGTGCCCTTTTCTCAAAAGCATAGTGTCTTTCTTGTAAGGAAAGCTAGCGTTTGTTTCCCTGTCCTAAATGGATTTGAATCACATGAAGTTTCTGGTCCAACGAGCAAGAGTTGTTTTCTGGTAAGAAGAGTCACTATTGCGCTCCCATTGTCATTCACAGGGCAAATAGCATTGGCGTCTGTTCCCAGCATGTACAGTGTATTGGACTGAAGAGGATCTACTGTTCTTGTCAGTTTCCTAAGCAGAACTGAACTAGATATGGCCGTGTGTGTATGAAGCCCAGTTCTTTTGTTCTGAGCAAGCTCACAGTTTTGGCCCTATAGGAAACACAGTAGAGTAGAAGAGTGCTCTTTTCTCAAAAGCAGAGTGTGTTTCTTGTAAGACGAGCTAGCGTTTGTTTCCCAGTCATAAATGGAGTTGAATCCCATGCAGTTTCTGGTCCTACGAGCAAGAGTTGTTTTCTGGTATCAAGAGTCACTATTGTGCTCCCATTGTCATACACAGGGCAAATAGCACTGGCGTTGGTTCCCAGCTTGTACAGTGTATTGGACGGAAGAGGATCTACTGTTCTTGTCAGTTTCCTAAGCAGAATTGAGCTAGCTATGGCCGTGTGTGTTGGAAGCACAGTTCTTTTCTTCTGAGCAAGCTCACTCTTCGGACCCAATAGGAAACACCGTAGAGTAGAAGAGTGCCCTTTTCTCAAAAGCATAGTGTGTTTCTTGTAAGGTGAGCTAGCATTTGTTTCCCTGTCCTAAATGGATTTGAATCACATGCAGTTTCTGGTCCAATGAGCAAGAGTTGTTTTCTGGTAAGAAGAGTCACTATTGCGCTCCCATTGTCATACACAGGGCAAATAGCAATGGCGTCTGTTCCCAGCATGTACAGTGTATTGGACTGAAGAGGATCTACTGTTCTTGTCAGTTTCCTAAGCAGAGTTGAACTAGATATAGCCCGTGTGTAGGAAGCACAGTTCTTTTGTTCTGAGCAAGCTGACTGTTCGGACCCCATAGGAAACACAGTAGAGTAGAAGAGTGCTCTTTTCTCAAAAGCAGAGTGTGTTTCTTGTAAGGCGAGCTAGCGTTTGTTTCCCAGTCCTAAATGGAGTTGAATCACATGCAGTTTCTGGTCCTACGAGCAAGAGTTGTTTTCTAGTAAGAAGAGTCACTTTTGTGCTCCCTTTGTCATACACAGGGCAAATAGCACTGGCGTCTGTTCAGAGCATGTACAGTGTATTGGACTTAAGAGGATCTACTGTTCTTGTCAGTTTCCTAAGCAGAGTTGAACTAGATATGGTCGTGTGTGTAAGAAGCACAGTTCTTTTGTTCTGAGCAAGCTCACTATTTTGGCCCTATATGAAACACAGTAGAGTAGAAGAGTGATCGTTTCTCAAAAACAGAGTGTGTTTCTTGTAAGGCGAGCTAGTATTTGTTTCCCAGTTCTAAATGGAGTTGAATCACATGCAGTTTCTGGTCCTACGAGCAAGAGTCGTTTTCTGGTAGGAAAGTCAATATTGTGCTCCCATTGCCACACACAGTGCAAATATCACTCGCGTCTGTTCCCAGCCAGTACAGTGTAATGGACTGAAGAGGAGCTACTGTTCTTGTCAGTTTCCTAAGCAGTGTAAATAGATATGCCTCTGTGTGTAGGAAGCACAGTTCTTTTGTTCTGAGCAAGCTCACTTTTCGGACCCCATAGGAAACACATTAGAGTAGAAGAGTGCTCTTTTCTAAAAAGCAGAGTGTGTTTCTTGTAAGGAGAGCTTGCGTTTGTTTCCCAGTCCTAAATGGAGTTGAATCACATGCAGTTTCTGGTCCTACGAGCAAGAGCTGTTTTCTGGTAAGAAGAGTCACTATTGTGCTCCCATTGTCATACACAGTGCAAATAGCACTGGCGTCTGTTCCCAGCATGTACAGTGTATTGGACTGAAGGGAATCTACTGTTCTTGTCAATTTCCTAAACAGAATTGAACTAGATATAGCCGTGTGTGTGGGAATCACAGTTTTTTTGTTCTGAGTCAGCTCACTGTTTTTGCCCTATAGGAAACACAGCAGAGTAGAAGAGTGTTCTTTTCTCAAAAGTAGAGTGTGTTTCTTGTAAGGCGAGCTAGCGTTTGTTTTCCAGTCCTAAATGGAGTTGAATCACATGCAGTTGTTCGTCCCACGAGTAAGAGTTTTTTTTCTGGTAAGGAAAGTCACTATTGTGCTCCCATTGCCATATACAGTGCAAATAGCACTCTCGTCTGTTCCCAGCAAGTACAGTGTATTGGACTGAAGTGGAGCTACTGTTCTTGTCAGTTTCCTAAGCAGAGTTAAACTATTTATGGCCCGTGTGTGTAGGAAGCACAGTTCTTTTGTTCTGAGCAAGCTCACTGTTCGGACCACATAGGAAACACAGTAGAGTAGAAGAGTGCTCTTTTCTCAAAAGCAGAGTGTGTTTCTTGTAATGCGAGCTAGCCTTTGTTTCCCAGTCCTAAATGGGAGTTGAATCACATGCAGTTTCTGGTCCTAAGAGAGAGAATTGTTTTATGATAAGAAGAGTCAATATTGTGCTCCCACTGTCAAACACAGGGCAAAAAGCACTCGTGTCTGTTCCCAGCAAGTACAGTGTATTGGAATGAAGAGGACCTACTGTTCTTGTCAGTTTCCTAAGCAGAGTTGAACTAGATATAGCCCGTGTGTGTAGGAAGCACAGTTCTTTTTTTTGAGCAAGCTCACTGTTTTAGCCATATAGGAAACATAGTAGAGTAGAAGAGTGCTCTTTTCTCAAAAGCAGAGTGTTTCTTGTAAGGCAATCTAGCGTTTGTTTCCCAGTCCTAAATGGAGTTGAATCACATGCAGTTTTTGGTCCTACAAGCAAGAGTTGTTTTCTGGTAAGAAGAGTCACTATTGTGCTCCCATTGCCACACACAGTGCAAATAGGACTCGCGTCTGTTCCCATCAAGTACAGTGTATTGGACTGAAGAGAAGCTACTGTTCTTGTCAGTTTCCTAAGCAGAATTGAGCTAGCTATGGCCGTGTGTGTTGGAAGAACAGTTCTTTTCTTCTGAGCAAGCTCACTCTTCGGACCCAATAGGAAACACCGTAGAGTAGAAGAGTGCCCTTTTCTCAAAAGCATAGTGTGTTTCTTGTAAGGTGAGCTAGCATTTGTTTCCCTGTCCTAAATGGATTTGAATCACATGCAGTTTCTGGTCCAATGAGCAAGAGTTGTTTTCTGGTAAGAAGAGTCACTATTGCGCTCCCATTGTCATACACAGGGCAAATAGCAATGGCGTCGGTTCCCAGCATGTACAGTGTATTGGACTGAAGAGGATCTACTGTTCTTGTCAGTTTCCTAAGCAAAATTGAACTAGATATGGCCGTGTGTGTAGGAAGCACAGTTCTCTTGCTCTGAGCATGCTCACTGTTCTGGCCCTATAGGAAACACAGTAGAGTAGAAGAGTGCTCTTTTCTCAAAAGCAGAGTGTGTTTCTTGTAAGGCGAGCTAGCGTTTGTTTCCCAGTCCTAAATGGGAGTTGAATCACATGCAGTTTCTGGTCTTATGAGCAAGAATTGTTTTCTGGTAAGAAGAGTCACTATTGTGCTCCCACGGTCATACACAGGACAAATAGCACGGGAGTCTGTTCCCAGCAAATACAGTGTATTGGACTGAAGAGGAGCTACTCTTCTTGTCAGTTTCCTAAGCAGAGTTGAACTAGATATAGCCCGTGTGTGTAGGAAGCACAGTTCTTTTTTTCTGAGCAAGCTCACTTTTCGGACCCCATAGGAAACACATTAGAGTAGAAGAGTGCTCTTTTCTAAAAAGCAGAGTATGCTCCTTGTAAGGAGATCTTGCGTTTGTTTCCCAGTCCTAAATGGAGTTGAATCACATGCCGTTTCTGGTCCTACGAGCAAGAGCGGTTTTCTGGTAAGAAGAGTCACTATTGTGCTCCCATTGTCATACACAGTGCAAATAGCACTGGCGTTGGTTCCCAGCATGTACAGTGTATTGGACTGAAGGGGATCTATTGTTCTTGTCAGTTTCCTAAGCAGAGTTGAACTAGATATAGCCCGTGTGTGTAGGAAGCACAGCTCTTTTTTTCTGAGCAAGCTCACTTTTCGGACCCCATAGGAAACACATAAGAGTAGAAGAGTGCTCTTTTCTAAAAAGCAGAGTATGCTTCTTGTAAGGAGATCTTGCGTTTGTTTCCCAGTCCTAAATGGAGTTGAATCACATGCCGTTTCTGGTCCTACGAGCAAGAGCGGTTTTCTGGTAAGAAGAGTCACTATTGTGCTCCCATTGTCATACACAGTGCAAATAGCACTGGCGTTGGTTCCCAGCATGTACAGTGTATTGGACTGAAGGGGATCTATTGTTCTTGTCAGTTTCCTAAGCAGAATTGAGCTAGCTATGGCCGTGTGTGTTGGAAGCACAGTTCTTTTCTTCTGAGCAAGCTCACTCTTCGGACCCAATAGGAAACACCGTAGAGTAGAAGAGTGCCCTTTTCTCAAAAGCATAGTGTGTTTCTTGTAAGGTGAGCTAGCATTTGTTTCCCTGTCCTAAATGGATTTGAATCACATGCAGTTTCTGGTCCAATGAGCAAGAGTTGTTTTCTCGTAAGAAGAGTCACTATTGCGCTCCCATTGTCATACACAGGGCAAATAGCAATGGCGTCTGTTCCCAGCATGTACAGTGTATTGGACTGAAGAGGATCTACTGTTCTTGTCAGTTTCCTAAGCAGAGTTGAACTAGATATAGCCCGTGTGTAGGAAGCACAGTTCTTTTGTTCTGAGCAAGCTGACTGTTCGGACCCCATAGGAAACACAGTAGAGTAGAAGAGTGCTCTTTTCTCAAAAGCAGAGTGTGTTTCTTGTAAGGCGAGCTAGCGTTTGTTTCCCAGTCCTAAATGGAGTTGAATCACATGCAGTTTCTGGTCCTACGAGCAAGAGTTGTTTTCTAGTAAGAAGAGTCACTTTTGTGCTCCCTTTGTCATACACAGGGCAAATAGCACTGGCGTCTGTTCAGAGCATGTACAGTGTATTGGACTTAAGAGGATCTACTGTTCTTGTCAGTTTCCTAAGTAGAGTTGAACTAGATATGGTCGTGTGTGTAAGAAGCACAGTTCTTTTGTTCTGAGCAAGCTCACTATTTTGGCCCTATATGAAACACAGTAGAGTAGAAGAGTGATCGTTTCTCAAAAACAGAGTGTGTTTCTTGTAAGGCGAGCTAGTATTTGTTTCCCAGTTCTAAATGGAGTTGAATCACATGCAGTTTCTGGTCCTACGAGCAAGAGTCGTTTTCTGGTAGGAAAGTCAATATTGTGCTCCCATTGCCACACACAGTGCAAATATCACTCGCGTCTGTTCCCAGCCAGTACAGTGTAATGGACTGAAGAGGAGCTACTGTTCTTGTCAGTTTCCTAAGCAGTGTAAATAGATATGGCCCCTGTGTGTAGGAAGCACAGTTCTTTTGTTCTGAGCAAGCTCACTTTTCGGACCCCTTAGGAAACACATTAGAGTAGAAGAGTGCTCTTTTCTAAAAAGCAGAGTGTGTTTCTTGTAAGGAGAGCTTGCATTTGTTTCCCAGTCCTAAATGGAGTTGAATCACATGCAGTTTCTGGTCCTACGAGCAAGAGCTCTTTTCTGGTAAGAAGAGTCACTATTGTGCTCCCATTGTCATACACAGTGCAAATAGCACTGGCGTCTGTTCCCAGCATGTACAGTGTATTGGACTGAAGGGAATCTACTGTTCTTGTCAATTTCCTAAACAGAATTGAACTAGATATAGCCGTGTGTGTGGGAAGCACAGTTTTTTTGTTCTGAGTCAGCTCACTGTTTTTGCCCTATAGGAAACACAGCAGAGTAGAAGAGTGTTCTTTTCTCAAAAGTAGAGTGTGTTTCTTGTAAGGCGAGCTAGCGTTTGTTTTCCAGTCCTAAATGGAGTTGAATCACATGCAGTTGTTCGTCCCACGAGTAAGAGTTTTTTTTCTGGTAAGGAAAGTCACTATTGTGCTCCCATTGCCATATACAGTGCAAATAGCACTCTCGTCTGTTTCCAGCAAGTACAGTGTATTGGACTGAAGTGGAGCTACTGTTCTTGTCAGTTTCCTAAGCAGAGTTAAACTATTTATGGCCCGTGTGTGTAGGAAGCACAGTTCTTTTGTTCTGAGCAAGCTCACTGTTCGGACCACATAGGAAACACAGTAGAGTAGAAGAGTGCTCTTTTCTCAAAAGCAGAGTGTGTATCTTGTAAGGCAAGCTAAAGTTTGTTTCCCATTCCTAAATGGGAGTTGAATCACATGCATTTTCAGTCCTACGAGCAAGAGTTGCTTTCTGGGAAGAAGAGTCACTATTGTGCTCACACTGTCATACACAGGGCAAATAGCACTGGCATCTGTTCCCAGCATGTACAGTGTATTGGACTGAAGAGGAGCTACTGTTCTTGTCAGTTTCCTAAGCAGAGTTGAACTAGATATGGCCGTGTGTGTAGGAAGCACAGTTCTTTTGTTCTGAGCAAGCTCACTGTTCGGAACCCATAGGAAAGACAGTAGAGTAGAAGAGTGCTCTTTTCTCAAAAGCAGAGTGTGTTTCTTGTAATGCGAGCTAGCCTTTGTTTCCCAGTCCTAAATGGGAGTTGAATCACATGCAGTTTCTGGTCCTAAGAGAGAGAATTGTTTTATGATAAGAAGAGTCAATATTGTGCTCCCACTGTCAAACACAGGGCAAAAAGCACTCGCGTCTGTTCCCAGCAAGTACAGTGTATTGGAATGAAGAGGACCTACTGTTCTTGTCAGTTTCCTAAGCAGAGTTGAACTAGATATAGCCCGTGTGTGTAGGAAGCACAGTTCTTTTTTTTGAGCAAGCTCACTGTTTTAGCCATATAGGAAACATAGTAGAGTAGAAGAGTGCTCTTTTCTCAAAAGCAGAGCGTGTTTCTTGTAAGGCAATCTAGCGTTTGTTTCCCAGTCCTAAATGGAGTTGAATCACATGCAGTTTTTGGTCCTACAAGCAAGAGTTGTTTTCTGGTAAGAAGAGTCACTATTGTGCTCCCATTGCCACACACAGTGCAAATAGGACTCGCGTCTGTTCCCATCAAGTACAGTGTATTGGACTGAAGAGAAGCTACTGTTCTTGTCAGTTTCCTAAGCAGAATTGAGCTAGCTATGGCCGTGTGTGTTGGAAGAACAGTTCTTTTCTTCTGAGCAAGCTCACTCTTCGGACCCAATAGGAAACACCGTAGAGTAGAAGAGTGCCCTTTTCTCAAAAGCATAGTGTGTTTCTTGTAAGGTGAGCTAGCATTTGTTTCCCTGTCCTAAATGGATTTGAATCACGTGCAGTTTCTGGTCCAATGAGCAAGAGTTGTTTTCTGGTAAGAAGAGTCACTATTGCGCTCCCATTGTCATACACAGGGCAAATTGCAATGGCGTCGGTTCCCAGCATGTACAGTGTATTGGACTGAAGAGGATCTACTGTTCTTGTCAGTTTCCTAAGCAAAATTGAACTAGATATGGCCGTGTGTGTAGGAAGCACAGTTCTCTTGCTCTGAGCATGCTCACTGTTCTGGCCCTATAGGAAACACAGTAGAGTAGAAGAGTGCTCTTTTCTCAAAAGCAGAGTGTGTTTCTTGTAAGGCGAGCTAGCGTTTGTTTCCCAGTCCTAAATGGGAGTTGAATCACATGCAGTTTCTGGTCTTATGAGCAAGAATTGTTTTCTGGTAAGAAGAGTCACTATTGTGCTCCCACGGTCATACACAGGACAAATAGCACGGGAGTCTGTTCCCAGCAAATACAGTGTATTGGACTGAAGAGGAGCTACTCTTCTTGTCAGTTTCCTAAGCAGAGTTGAACTAGATATAGCCCGTGTGTGTAGGAAGCACAGTTCTTTTTTTCTGAGCAAGCTCACTTTTCGGACCCCATAGGAAACACATTAGAGTAGAAGAGTGCTCTTTTCTAAAAAGCAGAGTATGCTCCTTGTAAGGAGATCTTGCGTTTGTTTCCCAGTCCTAAATGGAGTTGAATCACATGCCGTTTCTGGTCCTACGAGCAAGAGCGGTTTTCTGGTAAGAAGAGTCACTATTGTGCTCCCATTGTCATACACAGTGCAAATAGCACTGGCGTTGGTTCCCAGCATGTACAGTGTATTGGACTGAAGGGGATCTATTGTTCTTGTCAGTTTCCTAAGCAGAGTTGAACTAGATATAGCCCGTGTGTGTAGGAAGCACAGCTCTTTTTTTCTGAGCAAGCTGACTGTTCGGACCCCATAGGAAACACAGTAGAGTAGAAGAGTGCTCATTTCTCAAAAGCATAGTGTGTTTCTAGTAAGGCGAGCTAGCGTTTGTTTCCCAGTCCTAAATGGAGTTGAATCACATGCAGTTTCTGGTCCTCCGAACAAGAGTTGTTTTTTGGAAAGAAGAGTCACTATTGCGCTCCCATTGTTATACACAGGGCAAATAGCACTGGCGACTGTTCCAACCATGTACACTGTACTGGACTGAAGAGGATCTACTGTTCTTGTCAGTATCCTAAGCAGAGTTGAACTAGATATGGTCGTGTGTGTAAGAAGCACAGTTCCTTTGTTCTGAGCAAGCTCACTATTTTGGCCCTATATGAAACAACGTAGAGTAGAAGAGTGATCGTTTCTCAAAAACAGAGTGTGTTTCTTGTAAGGCGAGCTAGCATTTGTTTCCCAGTTCTAAATGGAGTTGAATCACATGCAGTTTCTGGTCCTACGAGCAAGAGTCGTTTTCTGGTAGGAAAGTCAATATTGTGCTCCCATTGCCACACACAGTGCAAATATCACTCGCGTCTGTTCCCAGCCAGTACAGTGTAATGGACTGAAGAGGAGCTACTGTTCTTGTCAGTTTCCTAAGCAGTGTAAATAGCTATGGCCCCTGTGTGTAGGAAGCACAGTTCTTTTGTTCTGAGCAAGCTCACTTTTCGGACCCCATAGGAAACACATTAGAGTAGAAGAGTGCTCTTTTCTAAAAAGCAGAGTGTGTTTCTTGTAAGGAGAGCTTGCGTTTGTTTCCCAGTCCTAAATGGAGTTGAATCACATGCAGTTTCTGGTCCTACGAGCAAGAGCTGTTTTCTGGTAAGAAGAGTCACTATTGTGCTCCCATTGTCATACACAGTGCAAATAGCACTGGCGTCTGTTCCCAGCATGTACAGTGTATTGGACTGAAGGTAATCTACTGTTCTTGTCAGTTTCCTAAACAGAATTGAACTAGATATAGCCGTGTGTGTAGGAAGCACAGTTTTTTTGTTCTGAGCCAGCTCACTGTTTTTGCCCTATAGGAAACACAGCAGAGTAGAAGAGTGTTCTTTTCTCAAAAGTAGAGTGTGTTTCTTGTAAGGCGAGCTAGCGTTTGTTTTCCAGTCCTAAATGGAGTTGAATCACATGCAGTTGTTCGTCCCACGAGTAAGAGTTTTTTTTCTGGTAAGGAAAGTCACTATTGTGCTCCCATTGCCATATACAGTGCAAATAGCACTCGCGTCTGTTCCCAGCAAGTACAGTGTATTGGACTGAAGTGGAGCTACTGTTCTTGTCAGTTTCCTAAGCAGAGTTAAACTATTTATGGCCCGTGTGTGTAGGAAGCACAGTTCTTTTGTTCTGAGCAAGCTCACTGTTCGGACCACATAGGAAACACAGTAGAGTAGAAGAGTGCTCTTTTCTCAAAAGCAGAGTGTGTTTCTTGTAAGGCAAGCTAAAGTTTGTTTCCCATTCCTAAATGGGAGTTGAATCACATGCATTTTCAGTCCTTCGAGCAAGAGTTGCTTTCTGGGAAGAAGAGTCACTATTGTGCTCACACTGCCATACACAGGGCAAATAGCACTGGCATGTGTTCCCAGCAAATACAGTGTATTGGACTGAAGAGGAGCTACTGTTCTTGTCAGTTTCCTAAGCAGAGTTGAACTAGATATGGCCGTGTGTGTAGGAAGCACAGTTCTTTTGTTCTGAGCAAGCTCACTGTTCGGAACCCATAGGAAAGACAGTAGAGAAGAAGAGTGCTCTTTTCTCAAAAGCAGAGTGTGTTTCTTGTAATGCGAGCTAGCCTTTGTTTCCCAGTCCTAAATGGGAGTTGAATCACATGCAGTTTATGGTCCTAAGAGAGAGAATTCTTTTATGATAAGAAGAGTCAATATTGTGCTCTCACTGTCATACACAGGGCAAAAAGCACTCGCATCTGTTCCCAGCAAGTACAGTGTATTGGAATGAAGAGGACCTACTGTTCTTGTCAGTTTCCTAAGCAAGTTGACCTAGATATAGCCCGTGTGTGTAGGAAGCACAGTTCTTTTTTTTGAGCAAGCTCACTGTTTTGGCCATATAGGAAACATAGTAGAGTAGAAGAGTGCTCTTTTCTCAAAAGCAGAGTGTTTCTTGTAAGGCAATCTAGCGTTTGTTTCCCAGTCCTAAATGGAGTTGAATCACATGCAGTTTTTGGTCCTACAAGCAAGAGTTGTTTTCTGGTAAGAAGAGTCACTATTGTGCTCCCATTGCCACACACAGTGCAAATAGGACTCGCGTCTGTTCCCATCAAGTACAGTGTATTGGACTGAAGAGAAGCTACTGTTCTTGTCAGTTTCCTAAGCATAGTTGAACTAGATATGGCCCGTGTGTGTAGGAAGCACAGTTTTTTTGTTCTGAGCAAGCTCGCTGTTTGGACCCCACAGGAAACACCGTAGAGTAGAAGAGTGCCCTTTTCTCAAAAGCATAGTGTCTTTCTTGTAAGGAAAGCTAGCGTTTGTTTCCCTGTCCTAAATGGATTTGAATCACATGAAGTTTCTGGTCCAACGAGCAAGAGTTGTTTTCTGGTAAGAAGAGTCACTATTGCGCTCCCATTGTCATACACAGGGCAAATAGCATTGGCGTCTGTTCCCAGCATGTACAGTGTATTGGACTGAAGAGGATCTACTGTTCTTGTCAGTTTCCTAAGCAGAACTGAACTAGATATGGCCGTGTGTGTATGAAGCCCAGTTCTTTTCTTCTGAGCAAGCTCACTCTTCGGACCCAATAGGAAACACCGTAGAGTAGAAGAGTGCCCTTTTCTCAAAAGCATAGTGTGTTTCTTGTAAGGTGAGCTAGCATTTGTTTCCCTGTCCTAAATGGAGTTGAATCACATGCAGTTTTTGGTCCAATGAGCAAGAGTTGTTTTCTGGTAAGAAGAGTCACTATTGCGCTCCCATTGTCATACACAGGGCAAATAGCAATGGCGTCGGTTCCCAGCATGTACAGTGTATTGGACTGAAGAGGATCTACTGTTCTTGTCAGTTTCCTAAGCAAAATTGAACTAGATATGGCCGTGTGTGTAGGAAGCACAGTTCTCTTGCTCTGAGCATGCTCACTGTTCTGGCCCTATAGGAAAAACAGTAGAGTAGAAGAGTGCTCTTTTCTCAAAAGCAGAGTGTGTTTCTTGTAAGGCGAGCTAGCGTTTGTTTCCCAGTCCTAAATGGGAGTTGAATCACATGCAGTTTCTGGTCCTAAGAGAGAGAATTGTTTTATGATAAGAAGAGTCAATATTGTGCTCCCACTGTCATACACAGGGCAAAAAGCACTCGCGTCTGTTCCCAGCAAGTACAGAGTATTGGAATGAAGAGGACCTACTGTTCTTGTCAGTTTCCTAAGCAGAGTTGAACTAGATATAGCCCGTGTGTGTAGGAAGCACAGTTCTTTTTTTTGAGCAAGCTCACTGTTTTGGCCATATAGGAAACATAGTAGAGTAGAAGAGTGCTCTTTTCTCAAAAGCAGAGTGTTTCTTGTAAGGCAATCTAGCGTTTGTTTCCCAGTCCTAAATGGAGTTGAATCACATGCAGTTTTTGGTCCTACAAGCAAGAGTTGTTTTCTGGTAAGAAGAGTCACTATTGTGCTCCCATTGCCACACACAGTGCAAATAGGACTCGCGTCTGTCCCATCAAGTACAGTGTATTGGACTGAAGAGAAGCTACTGTTCTTGTCAGTTTCCTAAGCATAGTTGAACTAGATATGGCCCGTGTGTGTAGGAAGCACAGTTCTTTTGTTCTGAGCAAGCTCGCTGTTCGGACCCCATAGGAAACACCGTAGAGTAGAAGAGTGCCCTTTTCTCAAAAGCATAGTGTCTTTCTTGTAAGACAAGCTAGCGTTTGTTTCCCTGTCCTAAATGGATTTGAATCACATGAAGTTTCTGGTCCAACGAGCAAGAGTTGTTTTCTGGTAAGAAGAGTCACTATTGCGCGCCCATTGTCATACACAGGGCAAATAGCATTGGCGTCTGTTCCCAGCATGTACAGTGTATTGGACTGAAGAGAATCTACTGTTCTTGTCAGTTTCCTAAGCAGAACTGAACTAGATATGGCCGTGTGTGTATGAAGCACAGTTCTTTTGTTCTGAGCAAGCTCACTGTTTTGGCCCTATAGGAAACACAGTAGAGTAGAAGAGTGCTCTATTCTCAAAAGCACAGTGTGTTTCTTGTGAGACGAGCTAGCGTTTGTTTCCCAATCCTAAATGGAGTTGAATCACATGCAGTTTCTGGTCCTACGAGCAAGAGTTGTTTTCTGGTAAGAAGAGTCACTCTTGCGCTCCCATTGCCATACACAGTGCAAATAGCACTGGCGTCTGTTCCCAGCATGTACGGTGTATTGCACTGAAGAGGATCTACTGTTCTTGTCAGTTTCCTAAGCAGAATTGAACTAGATATAGCCCGTGTGTAGGAAGCACAGTTCTTTTGTTCTGAGCAAGCTGACTGTTCAGACCCCATAGGAAACACAGTAGTGTAGAAGAGTGCTCTTTTCTCAAAAGCAGAGTGTGTTTCTTGTAAGGCGAGCTAGCGTTTGTTTCCCATTCCTAAATGGAGTTGAATCACATGCCGTTTCTGGTCCTACGAGCAAGAGTTTTTTTCTGGTAAGAAGAGTCACTATTGCGCTCCCATTGTCATACACAGGGCAAATATCCCTGGCGTCTGTTCCCAGCATGTACACTGTATTGGACTGAAGAGGATCTACTGTTCTTGACAGTTTCCTAAGCGGAGTTGAACTAGCTATGGCCGTGTGTGTTGGAAGCACAGTTCTTTTCTTCTGAGCAAGCTCACTCTTCGGACCCAATAGGAAACACCGTAGAGTAGAAGAGTGCCCTTTTCTCAAAAGCATAGTGTGTTTCTTGTAATGTGAGCTAGCATTTGTTTCCCTGTCCTAAATGGATTTGAATCACATGAAGTTTCTGGTCCAATGAGCAAGAGTTGTTTTCTGGTAAGAAGAGTCACTATTGCGCTCCCTTTGTCATACACAGGGCAAATAGCAATGGCGTCGGTTCCCAGCATGTACAGTGTATTGGACTGAAGAGGATCTACTGTTCTTGTCAGTTTCCTAAGCAAAATTGAACTAGATATGGCCGTGTGTGTAGGAAGCACAGTTCTCTTGCTCTGAGCATGCTCACTGTTCTGGCCCTATAGGAAACACAGTAGAGTAGAAGAGTGCTCTTTTCTCAAAAGCAGAGTGTGTTTCTTGTAAGGCGAGCTAGCGTTTGTTTCCCAGTCCTAAATGGGAGTTGAATCACATGCAGTTTCTGGTCTTATGAGCAAGAATTGTTTTCTGGTAAGAAGAGTCACTATTGTGCTCCCACGGTCATACACAGGACAAATAGCACGGGAGTCTGTTCCCAGCAAATACAGTGTATTGGACTGAAGAGGAGCTACTCTTCTTGTCAGTTTCCTAAGCAGAGTTGAACTAGATATAGCCCGTGTGTGTAGGAAGCACAGTTCTTTTTTTCTGAGCAAGCTCACTTTTCAGACCCCATAGGAAACACATTAGAGTAGAAGAGTGCTCTTTTCTAAAAAGCAGAGTATGTTCCTTGTAAGGAGATCTTGCGTTTGTTTCCCAGTCCTAAATGGAGTTGAATCACATGCCGTTTCTGGTCCTACGAGCAAGAGCGGTTTTCTGTTAAGAAGAGTCACTATTGTGCTCCCATTGTCATACACAGTGCAAATAGCACTGGCGTTGGTTCCCAGCATGTACAGTGTATTGGACTGAAGGGGATCTATTGTTCTTGTCAGTTTCCTAAGCAGAGTTGAACTAGATATAGCCCGTGTGTGTAGGAAGCACAGCTCTTTTTTTCTGAGCAAGCTGACTGTTCGGACCCCATAGGAAACACAGTAGAGTAGAAGAGTGCTCATTTCTCAAAAGCATAGTGTGTTTCTAGTAAGGCGAGCTAGCGTTTGTTTCCCAGTCCTAAATGGAGTTGAATCACATGCAGTTTCTGGTCCTCCGAACAAGAGTTGTTTTTTGGAAAGAAGAGTCACTATTGCGCTCCCATTGTTATACACAGGGCAAATAGCACTGGCGACTGTTCCAACCGTGTACACTGTACTGGACTGAAGAGGATCTACTGTTCTTGTCAGTATCCTAAGCAGAGTTGAACTAGATATGGTCGTGTGTGTAAGAAGCACAGTTCCTTTGTTCTGAGCAAGCTCACTATTTTGGCCCTATATGAAACAACGTAGAGTAGAAGAGTGATCGTTTCTCAAAAACAGAGTGTGTTTCTTGTAAGGCGAGCTAGCATTTGTTTCCCAGTTCTAAATGGAGTTGAATCACATGCAGTTTCTGGTCCTACGAGCAAGAGTCGTTTTCTGGTAGGAAAGTCAATATTGTGCTCCCATTGCCACACACAGTGCAAATATCACTCGCGTCTGTTCCCAGCCAGTACAGTGTAATGGACTGAAGAGGAGCTACTGTTCTTGTCAGTTTCCTAAGCAGTGTAAATAGATATGGCCCCTGTGTGTAGGAAGCACAGTTCTTTTGTTCTGAGCAAGCTCACTTTTCGGACCCCATAGGAAACACATTAGAGTAGAAGAGTGCTCTTTTCTAAAAAGCAGAGTGTGTTTCTTGTAAGGAGAGCTTGCGTTTGTTTCCCAGTCCTAAATGGAGTTGAATCACATGCAGTTTCTGGTCCTACGAGCAAGAGCTGTTTTCTGGTAAGAAGAGTCACTATTGTGCTCCCATTGTCATACACAGTGCAAATAGCACTGGCGTCTGTTCCCAGCATGTACAGTGTATTGGACTGAAGGGAATCTACTGTTCTTGTCAGTTTCCTAAACAGAATTGAACTAGATATAGCCGTGTGTGTAGGAAGCACAGTTTTTTTGTTCTGAGCCAGCTCACTGTTTTTGCCCTATAGGAAACACAGCAGAGTAGAAGAGTGTTCTTTTCTCAAAAGTAGAGTGTGTTTCTTGTAAGGCGAGCTAGCGTTTGTTTTCCAGTCCTAAATGGAGTTGAATCACATGCAGTTGTTCGTCCCACGAGTAAGAGTTTTTTTTCTGGTAAGGAAAGTCACTATTGTGCTCCCATTGCCATATACAGTGCAAATAGCACTCGCGTCTGTTCCCAGCAAGTACAGTGTATTGGACTGAAGTGGAGCTACTGTTCTTGTCAGTTTCCTAAGCAGAGTTAAACTATTTATGGCCCGTGTGTGTAGGAAGCACAGTTCTTTTGTTCTGAGCAAGCTCACTGTTCGGACCACATAGGAAACACAGTAGAGTAGAAGAGTGCTCTTTTCTCAAAAGCAGAGTGTGTTTCTTGTAAGGCAAGCTAAAGTTTGTTTCCCATTCCTAAATGGGAGTTGAATCACATGCATTTTCAGTCCTACGAGCAAGAGTTGCTTTCTGGGAAGAAGAGTCACTATTGTGCTCACACTGTCATACACAGGGCAAATAGCACTGGCATGTGTTCCCAGCAAATACAGTGTATTGGACTGAAGAGGAGCTACTGTTCTTGTCAGTTTCCTAAGCAGAGTTGAACTAGATATGGCCGTGTGTGTAGGAAGCACAGTTCTTTTGTTCTGAGCAAGCTCACTGTTCGGAACACATAGGAAAGACAGTAGAGAAGAAGAGTGCTCTTTTCTCAAAAGCAGAGTGTGTTTCTTGTAATGCGAGCTAGCCTTTGTTTCCCGTTCCTAAATGGGAGTTGAATCACATGCAGTTTATGGTCCTAAGAGAGAGAATTCTTTTATGATAAGAAGAGTCAATATTGTGCTCCCACTGTCATACACAGGGCAAAAAGCACTCGCATCTGTTCCCAGCAAATACAGTGTATTGGAATGAAGAGGACCTACTATTCTTGTCAGTTTCCTAAGCAAGTTGAACTAGATATAGCCCGTGTGTGTAGGAAGCACAGTTCTTTTTTTTGAGCAAGCTCACTGTTTTGGCCATATAGGAAACATAGTAGAGTAGAAGAGTGCTCTTTTCTCAAAAGCAGAGTGTTTCTTGTAAGGCAATCTAGCGTTTGTTTCCCAGTCCTAAATGGAGTTGAATCACATGCAGTTTTTGGTCCTACAAGCAAGAGTTGTTTTCTGGTAAGAAGAGTCACTATTGTGCTCCCATTGCCACACACAGTGCAAATAGGACTCGCGTCTGTTCCCTATCAAGTACAGTGTATTGGACTGAAGAGAAGCTACTGTTCTTGTCAGTTTCCTAAGCATAGTTGAACTAGATATGGCCCGTGTGTGTAGGAAGCACAGTTTTTTTGTTCTGAGCAAGCTCGCTGTTTGGACCCCACAGGAAACACCGTAGAGTAGAAGAGTGCCCTTTTCTCAAAAGCATAGTGTCTTTCTTGTAAGGAAAGCTAGCGTTTGTTTCCCTGTCCTAAATGGATTTGAATCACATGAAGTTTCTGGTCCAACGAGCAAGAGTTGTTTTCTGGTAAGAAGAGTCACTATTGCGCTCCCATTGTCATACACAGGGCAAATAGCATTGGCGTCTGTTCCCAGCATGTACAGTGTATTGGACTGAAGAGGATCTACTGTTCTTGTCAGTTTCCTAAGCAGAACTGAACTAGATATGGCCGTGTGTGTATGAAGCCCAGTTCTTTTGTTCTGAGCAAGCTCACAGTTTTGGCCCTATAGGAAACACAGTAGAGTAGAAGAGTGCTCTTTTCTCAAAAGCAGAGTGTGTTTCTTGTAAGACGAGCTAGCGTTTGTTTCCCAGTCATAAATGGAGTTGAATCCCATGCAGTTTCTGGTCCTACGAGCAAGAGTTGTTTTCTGGTATCAAGAGTCACTATTGTGCTCCCATTGTCATACACAGGGCAAATAGCACTGGCGTTGGTTCCCAGCATGTACAGTGTATTGGACGGAAGAGGATCTACTGTTCTTGTCAGTTTCCTAAGCAGAATTGAGCTAGCTATGGCCGTGTGTGTTGGAAGCACAGTTCTTTTCTTCTGAGCAAGCTCACTCTTCGGACCCAATAGGAAACACCGTAGAGTAGAAGAGTGCCCTTTTCTCAAAAGCATAGTGTGTTTCTTGTAAGGTGAGCTAGCATTTGTTTCCCTGTCCTAAATGGATTTGAATCACATGCAGTTTCTGGTCCAATGAGCAAGAGTTGTTTTCTGGTAAGAAGAGTCACTATTGCGCTCCCATTGTCATACACAGGGCAAATAGCAATGGCGTCTGTTCCCAGCATGTACAGTGTATTGGACTGAAGAGGATCTACTGTTCTTGTCAGTTTCCTAAGCAGAGTTGAACTAGATATAGCCCGTGTGTAGGAAGCACAGTTCTTTTGTTCTGAGCAAGCTGACTGTTCGGACCCCATAGGAAACACAGTAGAGTAGAAGAGTGCTCTTTTCTCAAAAGCAGAGTGTGTTTCTTGTAAGGCGAGCTAGCGTTTGTTTCCCAGTCCTAAATGGAGTTGAATCACATGCAGTTTCTGGTCCTACGAGCAAGAGTTGTTTTCTAGTAAGAAGAGTCACTTTTGTGCTCCCTTTGTCATACACAGGGCAAATAGCACTGGCGTCTGTTCAGAGCATGTACAGTGTATTGGACTTAAGAGGATCTACTGTTCTTGTCAGTTTCCTAAGCAGAGTTGAACTAGATATGGTCGTGTGTGTAAGAAGCACAGTTCTTTTGTTCTGAGCAAGCTCACTATTTTGGCCGTATATGAAACACAGTAGAGTAGAAGAGTGATCGTTTCTCAAAAACAGAGTGTGTTTCTTGTAAGGCGAGCTAGTATTTGTTTCCCAGTTCTAAATGGAGTTGAATCACATGCAGTTTCTGGTCCTACGAGCAAGAGTCGTTTTCTGGTAGGAAAGTCAATATTGTGCTCCCATTGCCACACACAGTGCAAATATCACTCGCGTCTGTTCCCAGCCAGTACAGTGTAATGGACTGAAGAGGAGCTACTGTTCTTGTCAGTTTCCTAAGCAGTGTAAATAGATATGCCTCTGTGTGTAGGAAGCACAGTTCTTTTGTTCTGAGCAAGCTCACTTTTCGGACCCCATAGGAAACACATTAGAGTAGAAGAGTGCTCTTTTCTAAAAAGCAGAGTGTGTTTCTTGTAAGGAGAGCTTGCGTTTGTTTCCCAGTCCTAAATGGAGTTGAATCACATGCAGTTTCTGGTCCTACGAGCAAGAGCTGTTTTCTGGTAAGAAGAGTCACTATTGTGCTCCCATTGTCATACACAGTGCAAATAGCACTGGCGTCTGTTCCCAGCATGTACAGTGTATTGGACTGAAGGGAATCTACTGTTCTTGTCAGTTTCCTAAACAGAATTGAACTAGATATAGCCGTGTGTGTAGGAAGCACAGTTTTTTTGTTCTGAGCCAGCTCACTGTTTTTGCCCTATAGGAAACACAGCAGAGTAGAAGAGTGTTCTTTTCTCAAAAGTAGAGTGTGTTTCTTGTAAGGCGAGCTAGCGTTTGTTTTCCAGTCCTAAATGGAGTTGAATCACATGCAGTTGTTCGTCCCACGAGTAAGAGTTTTTTTTCTGGTAAGGAAAGTCACTATTGTGCTCCCATTGCCATATACAGTGCAAATAGCACTCGCGTCTGTTCCCAGCAAGTACAGTGTATTGGACTGAAGTGGAGCTACTGTTCTTGTCAGTTTCCTAAGCAGAGTTAAACTATTTATGGCCCGTGTGTGTAGGAAGCACAGTTCTTTTGTTCTGAGCAAGCTCACTGTTCGGACCACATAGGAAACACAGTAGAGTAGAAGAGTGCTCTTTTCTCAAAAGCAGAGTGTGTTTCTTGTAAGGCAAGCTAAAGTTTGTTTCCCATTCCTAAATGGGAGTTGAATCACATGCATTTTCAGTCCTACGAGCAAGAGTTGCTTTCTGGGAAGAAGAGTCACTATTGTGCTCACACTGTCATACACAGGGCAAATAGCACTGGCATGTGTTCCCAGCAAATACAGTGTATTGGACTGAAGAGGAGCTACTGTTCTTGTCAGTTTCCTAAGCAGAGTTGAACTAGATATGGCCGTGTGTGTAGGAAGCACAGTTCTTTTGTTCTGAGCAAGCTCACTGTTCGGAACCCATAGGAAAGACAGTAGAGAAGAAGAGTGCTCTTTTCTCAAAAGCAGAGTGTGTTTCTTGTAATGCGAGCTAGCCTTTGTTTCCCAGTCCTAAATGGGAGTTGAATCACATGCAGTTTATGGTCCTAAGAGAGAGAATTCTTTTATGATAAGAAGAGTCAATATTGTGCTCTCACTGTCATACACAGGGCAAAAAGCACTCGCATCTGTTCCCAGCAAGTACAGTGTATTGGAATGAAGAGGACCTACTGTTCTTGTCAGTTTCCTAAGCAAGTTGAACTAGATATAGCCCGTGTGTGTAGGAAGCACAGTTCTTTTTTTTGAGCAAGCTCACTGTTTTGGCCATATAGGAAACATAGTAGAGTAGAAGAGTGCTCTTTTCTCAAAAGCAGAGTGTTTCTTGTAAGGCAATCTAGCGTTTGTTTCCCAGTCCTAAATGGAGTTGAATCACATGCAGTTTTTGGTCCTACAAGCAAGAGTTGTTTTCTGGTAAGAAGAGTCACTATTGTGCTCCCATTGCCACACACAGTGCAAATAGGACTCGCGTCTGTTCCCATCAAGTACAGTGTATTGGACTGAAGAGAAGCTACTGTTCTTGTCAGTTTCCTAAGCATAGTTGAACTAGATATGGCCCGTGTGTGTAGGAAGCACAGTTTTTTTGTTCTGAGCAAGCTCGCTGTTTGGACCCCACAGGAAACACCGTAGAGTAGAAGAGTGCCCTTTTCTCAAAAGCATAGTGTCTTTCTTGTAAGGAAAGCTAGCGTTTGTTTCCCTGTCCTAAATGGATTTGAATCACATGAAGTTTCTGGTCCAACGAGCAAGAGTTGTTTTCTGGTAAGAAGAGTCACTATTGCGCTCTCATTGTCATACACAGGGCAAATAGCATTGGCGTCTGTTCCCAGCATGTACAGTGTATTGGACTGAAGAGGATCTACTGTTCTTGTCAGTTTCCTAAGCAGAACTGAACTAGCTATGGCCGTGTGTGTTGGAAGAACAGTTCTTTTCTTCTGAGCAAGCTCACTCTTCGGACCCAATAGGAAACACCGTAGAGTAGAAGAGTGCCCTTTTCTCAAAAGCATAGTGTCTTTCTTGTAAGGTGAGCTAGCATTTGTTTCCCTGTCCTAAATGGATTTGAATCACATGCAGTTTTTGGTCCAATGAGCAAGAGTTGTTTTCTGGTAAGAAGAGTCACTATTGCGCTCCCATTGTCATACACAGGGCAAATAGCAATGGCGTCGGTTCCCAGCATGTACAGTGTATTGGACTGAAGAGGATCTACTGTTCTTGTCAGTTTCCTAAGCAAAATTGAACTAGATATGGCCGTGTGTGTAGGAAGCACAGTTCTCTTGCTCTGAGCATGCTCACTGTTCTGGCCCTATAGGAAACACAGTAGAGTAGAAGAGTGCTCTTTTCTCAAAAGCAGAGTGTGTTTCTTGTAAGGCGAGCTAGCGTTTGTTTCCCAGTCCTAAATGGGAGTTGAATCACATGCAGTTTCTGGTCCTAAGAGAGAGAATTGTTTTATGATAAGAAGAGTCAATATTGTGCTCCCACTGTCATACACAGGGCAAAAAGCACTCGCGTCTGTTCCCAGCAAGTACAGAGTATTGGAATGAAGAGGACCTACTGTTCTTGTCAGTTTCCTAAGCAGAGTTGAACTAGATATAGCCCGTGTGTGTAGGAAGCACAGTTCTTTTTTTTGAGCAAGCTCACTGTTTTGGCCATATAGGAAACATAGTAGAGTAGAAGAGTGCTCTTTTCTCAAAAGCAGAGTGTTTCTTGTAAGGCAATCTAGCGTTTGTTTCCCAGTCCTAAATGGAGTTGAATCACATGCAGTTTTTGGTCCTACAAGCAAGAGTTGTTTTCTGGTAAGAAGAGTCACTATTGTGCTCCCATTGCCACACACAGTGCAAATAGGACTCGGGTCTGTCCCATCAAGTACAGTGTATTGGACTGAAGAGAAGCTACTGTTCTTGTCAGTTTCCTAAGCAGAATTGAGCTAGCTATGGCCGTGTGTGTTGGAAGCACAGTTCTTTTCTTCTGAGCAAGCTCACTCTTCGGACCCAATAGGAAACACCGTAGAGTAGAAGAGTGCCCTTTTCTCAAAAGCATAGTGTGTTTCTTGTAAGGTGAGCTAGCATTTGTTTCCCTGTCCTAAATGGATTTGAATCACATGCAGTTTCTGGTCCAATGAGCAAGAGTTGTTTTCTGGTAAGAAGAGTCACTATTGCGCTCCCATTGTCATACACAGGGCAAATAGCAATGGCGTCTGTTCCCAGCATGTACAGTGTATTGGACTGAAGAGGATCTACTGTTCTTGTCAGTTTCCTAAGCAGAGTTGAACTAGATATAGCCCGTGTGTAGGAAGCACAGTTCTTTTGTTCTGAGCAAGCTGACTGTTCGGACCCCATAGGAAACACAGTAGAGTAGAAGAGTGCTCTTTTCTCAAAAGCAGAGTGTGTTTCTTGTAAGGCGAGCTAGCGTTTGTTTCCCAGTCCTAAATGGAGTTGAATCACATGCAGTTTCTGGTCCTACGAGCAAGAGTTGTTTTCTAGTAAGAAGAGTCACTTTTGTGCTCCCTTTGTCATACACAGGGCAAATAGCACTGGCGTCTGTTCAGAGCATGTACAGTGTATTGGACTTAAGAGGATCTACTGTTCTTGTCAGTTTCCTAAGCAGAGTTGAACTAGATATGGTCGTGTGTGTAAGAAGCACAGTTCTTTTGTTCTGAGCAAGCTCACTATTTTGGCCCTATATGAAACACAGTAGAGTAGAAGAGTGATCGTTTCTCAAAAACAGAGTGTGTTTCTTGTAAGGCGAGCTAGTATTTGTTTCCCAGTTCTAAATGGAGTTGAATCACATGCAGTTTCTGGTCCTACGAGCAAGAGTCGTTTTCTGGTAGGAAAGTCAATATTGTGCTCCCATTGCCACACACAGTGCAAATATCACTCGCGTCTGTTCCCAGCCAGTACAGTGTAATGGACTGAAGAGGAGCTACTGTTCTTGTCAGTTTCCTAAGCAGTGTAAATAGATATGCCTCTGTGTGTAGGAAGCACAGTTCTTTTGTTCTGAGCAAGCTCACTTTTCGGACCCCATAGGAAACACATTAGAGTAGAAGAGTGCTCTTTTCTAAAAAGCAGAGTGTGTTTCTTGTAAGGAGAGCTTGCGTTTGTTTCCCAGTCCTAAATGGAGTTGAATCACATGCAGTTTCTGGTCCTACGAGCAAGAGCTGTTTTCTGGTAAGAAGAGTCACTATTGTGCTCCCATTGTCATACACAGTGCAAATAGCACTGGCGTCTGTTCCCAGCATGTACAGTGTATTGGACTGAAGGGAATCTACTGTTCTTGTCAATTTCCTAAACAGAATTGAACTAGATATAGCCGTGTGTGTGGGAAGCACAGTTTTTTTGTTCTGAGTCAGCTCACTGTTTTTGCCCTATAGGAAACACAGCAGAGTAGAAGAGTGTTCTTTTCTCAAAAGTAGAGTGTGTTTCTTGTAAGGCGAGCTAGCGTTTGTTTTCCAGTCCTAAATGGAGTTGAATCACATGCAGTTGTTCGTCCCACGAGTAAGAGTTTTTTTTCTGGTAAGGAAAGTCACTATTGTGCTCCCATTGCCATATACAGTGCAAATAGCACTCTCGTCTGTTCCCAGCAAGTACAGTGTATTGGACTGAAGTGGAGCTACTGTTCTTGTCAGTTTCCTAAGCAGAGTTAAACTATTTATGGCCCGTGTGTGTAGGAAGCACAGTTCTTTTGTTCTGAGCAAGCTCACTGTTCGGACCACATAGGAAACACAGTAGAGTAGAAGAGTGCTCTTTTCTCAAAAGCAGAGTGTGTATCTTGTAAGGCAAGCTAAAGTTTGTTTCCCATTCCTAAATGGGAGTTGAATCACATGCATTTTCAGTCCTACGAGCAAGAGTTGCTTTCTGGGAAGAAGAGTCACTATTGTGCTCACACTGTCATACACAGGGCAAATAGCACTGGCATCTGTTCCCAGCATGTACAGTGTATTGGACTGAAGAGGAGCTACTGTTCTTGTCAGTTTCCTAAGCAGAGTTGAACTAGATATGGCCGTGTGTGTAGGAAGCACAGTTCTTTTGTTCTGAGCAAGCTCACTGTTCGGAACCCATAGGAAAGACAGTAGAGTAGAAGAGTGCTCTTTTCTCAAAAGCAGAGTGTGTTTCTTGTAATGCGAGCTAGCCTTTGTTTCCCAGTCCTAAATGGGAGTTGAATCACATGCAGTTTCTGGTCCTAAGAGAGAGAATTGTTTTATGATAAGAAGAGTCAATATTGTGCTCCCACTGTCAAACACAGGGCAAAAAGCACTCGCGTCTGTTCCCAGCAAGTACAGTGTATTGGAATGAAGAGGACCTACTGTTCTTGTCAGTTTCCTAAGCAGAGTTGAACTAGATATAGCCCGTGTGTGTAGGAAGCACAGTTCTTTTTTTTGAGCAAGCTCACTGTTTTAGCCATATAGGAAACATAGTAGAGTAGAAGAGTGCTCTTTTCTCAAAAGCAGAGTGTTTCTTGTAAGGCAATCTAGCGTTTGTTTCCCAGTCCTAAATGGAGTTGAATCACATGCAGTTTCTGGTCCTACGAGCAAGAGTCGTTTTCTGGTAGGAAAGTCAATATTGTGCTCCCATTGCAACACACGGTGCAAATATCACTTGCGTCTGTTCCCAGCCAGTACAGTGTAATGGACTGAAGAGTAGCTACTGTTCTTGTCAGTTTCCTAAGCAGTGTAAATAGATATGGCCCCTGTGTGTAGGAAGCACAGTTCTTTTGTTCTGAGCAAGCTCACTTTTCGGACCCCATAGGAAACACATTAGAGTAGAAGAGTGCTCTTTTCTAAAAAGCAGAGTGTGTTTCTTGTAAGGAGAGCTTGCGTTTGGTTCCCAGTCCTAAATGGAGTTGAATCACATGCAGTTTCTGGTCCTACGAGCAAGAGCTCTTTTCTGGTAAGAAGAGTCACTATTGTGCTCCCATTGTCATACACAGTGCAAATAGCACTGGCGTCTGTTCCCAGCATGTACAGTGTATTGGACTGAAGGGAATCTACTGTTCTTGTCAGTTTCCTAAGCAGAATTGAACTAGCTATGGCCATGTGTGTAGGAAGCACATTTCTTTTCTTCTGAGCAAGCTCACTGTTCGGCCCCCATAGAAAATACAGTAGAGTGGAAGAGTGCCCTTTTCTCAAAAGCAGAGTGTGTTTCTTGTAAGGCGAGCTAGCGTTTTTTTCTCAGTCCTAAATGGAGTTGAATCACATGCAGTTTCTGGTCCTACCTGCAAGAGTTGTTTTCTGGTAAGAAGAGTCACTAGTGCACTCCCATTGTCATACACAGGGCATATAGCACAGGCATCTGTTCCCAGCATGTACAGTGTATTGGACTTAAGAGGATCTACTGTTCTTGTCAGTTTCCTAAGCAGAGTTGAACTAGATATGGCCGTGTGTGTATGAAGCACAGTTCTTTTGTTCTGAGCAAGCTCACTATTTTGGCCCTATATGAAACACAGTAGAGTAGAAGAGTGTTCTTTTCTCAAAAGCAGAGTGTGTTTCTTGTAAGGCGAGGTAGCGTTTGTTTCCCAGTCCTAAATGGAGTTGAATCACATGCAGTTTTTGGTCCCACGAGCAAGAGTTGTTTTCTGGTAAGGAAAGTAACTATTGTGCTCCCTTTCTTATACACAGTGCAAATAGCACATGCGACTTTTAAAAGCAAGTACAGTGTATTGGACTGAAGAGGAGCTACTGTTCTTGTCAGATTCCTAAGCAGAGTTGAACTAGATATTGCCCGTGTGTGTAGGAAGCACAGTTCTTTTGTTCTGAGCAAGCTCAATGTTCTGGCCCTATAGGAAACACATTAGAGTAGAATACTGCTCTTTTCTCAAAAGCAGAGTGTGTTTCTTGTAAGGCAAGCTAGCGTTTGTTTCCCAGTCCTAAATGGAGTTGAATCACATGCAGTTTCTGGTCCTACCTGCAAGAGTTGTTTTCTGGTAAGAAGAGTCACTCTTGCGCTCCCATTGCCATACACAGTGCAAATAGCACGGGCGTCTGTTCCCAGCATGTACAGTGTATTGCACTGAAGAGGATCTACTGTTCTTGTCAGTTTCCTAAGCAGAGTTGAACTAGATATAGCCCGTGTGTGTATGAAGCACAGTTCTTTTGTTCTCAGCAAGCTCACTGTTCGGACCCCATAGGAAACACAGTAGAGTAGAAGAGTGCTCTTTTCTCAAAAGCAGAGTGTGTTTCTTGTAAGGCGAGCTAGCGTTTGTTTTCCATTCCTAAATGGAGTTGAATCACATGCAGTTTCTGGTCCTACGAGCAAGAGTTGTTTTCTGGTAAGAAGAGTCACTATTTCGCTCCCATTGTCATACACAGGGCAAATAGCACTGGCGTCTGCTCCCAGCAAGTACAGTGTATTGGACTGAAGAGGAGCTATTGTTCTTGTCAGTTTCCTAAGCAGAGTTGAACTAGATATGGCCTGTGTGTGTAGGAAGCACAGTTCTTTTGTTCTGAGCAAGCTCACTGTTCGGACCCCATAGGAAGCACAGTAGAGTAGAGGAGTGCCCTTTTCTCAAAAGCAGAGTGTGTTTCTTGTAAGGCATGCTCACATTTGTTTACCAGTCCTAAATGTAGTTGAATCCCATGCAGTTTCTGCTCCTACGAGCAAGAGTTGTTTTCTGGTAAGAAGAGTCACTATTGTGCTCCCTTTGTCATACACAGGGCAAATAGCACTGGCGTCTGTTCCCAGAATGTACAGTGTATTGGACTGAAGAGGATCTCCTGTTCTTGTCAGTTTTTTAAGCAGAGTTTAACTAGATATGGCCGTCTGTGTAGGAAGTACAGTTCTTTTGTTCTGAGCAAGCTCACTGTTGTGGCCCAATAGGAAAAACAGTATAGTGGAAGAGTTCTCTTTTCTCAAAAGCAGAGTGTGTTTCTTGTAAGGCGAGCTAGTGTTTGTTTCCCAGTCCTAAATGGAGTTGAATCACAGACAGTTTCTGGTCCTACGAGCAAGAGTTGTTTTCTAGTAAGAAGAGTCACTTTTGTGCTCCCTTTGTCATACACAGGGCAAATAGCTCTGGCGTCTGTTCAGAGCATGTACAGTGTATTGGACTTAAGAGGATCTACTGTTCTTGTCAGTTTCCTAAGCAGAGTTGAACTAGATATGGTCGTGTGTGTAAGAAGCACAGTTCTTTTGTTCTGAGCAAGCTCACTATTTTGGCCCTATATGAAACACAGTAGAGTAGAAGAGTGATCGTTTCTCAAAAACAGAGTGTGTTTCTTGTAAGGCGAGCTAGCATTTGTTTCCCAGTTCTAAATGGAGTTGAATCACATGCAGTTTCTGGTCCTACGAGCAAGAGTCGTTTTCTGGTAGGAAAGTCAATATTGTGCTCCCATTGCCACACACAGTGCAAATATCACTCGCGTCTGTTCCCAGCCAGTACAGTGTAATGGACTGAAGAGGAGCTACTGTTCTTGTCAGTTTCCTAAGCAGTGTAAATAGATATGCCTCTGTGTGTAGGAAGCACAGTTCTTTTGTTCTGAGCAAGCTCACTTTTCGGACCCCATAGGAAACACATTAGAGTAGAAGAGTGCTCTTTTCTAAAAAGCAGAGTGTGTTTCTTGTAAGGAGAGCTTGCGTTTGTTTCCCAGTCCTAAATGGAGTTGAATCACATGCAGTTTCTGGTCCTACGAGCAAGAGCTGTTTTCTGGTAAGAAGAGTCACTATTGTGCTCCCATTTTCATACACAGTGCAAATAGCACTGGCGTCTGTTCCCAGCATATACAGTGTATTGGACTGAAGGGAATCAACTGTTCTTGTCAGTTTCCTAAACAGAATTGAACTAGATATAGCCGTGTGTGTTGGAAGCACAGTTTTTTTGTTCTGAGTCAGCTCACTGTTTTTGCCCTATAGGAAACACAGCAGAGTAGAAGAGTGTTCTTTTCTCAAAAGTAGAGTGTGTTTCTTGTAAGGCGAGCTAGCGTTTGTTTTCCAGTCCTAAATGGAGTTGAATCACATGCAGTTGTTCGTCCCACGAGTAAGAGTTTTTTTTCTGGTAAGGAAAGTCACTATTGTGCTCCCATTGCCATATACAGTGCAAATAGCACTCTCGTCTGTTTCCAGCAAGTACAGTGTATTGGACTGAAGTGGAGCTACTGTTCTTGTCAGTTTCCTAAGCAGAGTTAAACTATTTATGGCCCGTGTGTGTAGGAAGCACAGTTCTTTTGTTCTGAGAAAGCTCACTGTTCGGACCACATAGGAAACACAGTAGAGTAGAAGAGTGCTCTTTTCTCAAAAGCAGAGTGTGTTTCTTGTAAGGCAAGCTAAAGTTTGTTTCCCATTCCTAAATGGGAGTTGAATCACATGCATTTTCAGTCCTACGAGCAAGAGTTGCTTTCTGGGAAGAAGAGTCACTATTGTGCTCACACTGTCATACACAGGGCAAATAGCACTGGCATCTGTTCCCAGCATGTACAGTGTATTGGACTGAAGAGGAGCTACTGTTCTTGTCAGTTTCCTAAGCAGAGTTGAACTAGATATGGCCGTGTGTGTAGGAAGCACAGTTCTTTTGTTCTGAGCAAGCTCACTTTTCGGAACCCATAGGAAAGACAGTAGAGTAGATGAGTGCTCTTTTCTCAAAAGCAGAGTGTGTTTCTTGTAATGCGAGCTAGCCTTTGTTTCCCAGTCCTAAATGGGAGTTGAATCACATGCAGTTTCTGGTCCTAAGAGAGAGAATTGTTTTATGATAAGAAGAGTCAATATTGTGCTCCCACTGTCAAACACAGGGCAAAAAGCACTCGCGTCTGTTCCCAGCAAGTACAGTGTATTGGAATGAAGAGGACCTACTGTTCTTGTCAGTTTCCTAAGCAGAGTTGAAGTAGATATAGCCCGTGTGTGTAGGAAGCACAGTTCTTTTTTTTGAGCAAGCTCACTGTTTTAGCCATATAGGAAACATAGTAGAGTAGAAGAGTGCTCTTTCCTCAAAAGCAGAGTGTTTCTTGTAAGGCAATCTAGCGTTTGTTTCCCAGTCCTAAATGGAGTTGAATCACATGCAGTTTTTGGTCCTACAAGCAAGAGTTGTTTTCTGGTAAGAAGAGTCACTATTGTGCTCCCATTGCCACACACAGTGCAAATAGGACTCGCGTCTGTTCCCATCAAGTACAGTGTATTGGACTGAAGAGAAGCTACTGTTCTTGTCAGTTTCCTAAGCAGAATTGAGCTAGCTATGGCCGTGTGTGTTGGAAGAACAGTTCTTTTCTTCTGAGCAAGCTCACTCTTCAGACCCAATAGGAAACACCGAAGAGTAGAAGAGTGCCCTTTTCAAAAGCATAGTGTGTTTCTTGTAAGGTGAGCTAGCATTTGTTTCCCTGTCCTAAATGGATTTGAATCACATGCAGTTTCTGGTCCAATGAGCAAGAGTTGTTTTCTGGTAAGAAGAGTCACTATTGCGCTCCCATTGTCATACACAGGGCAAATAGCAATGGCGTCGGTTCCCAGCATGTACAGTGTATTGGACTGAAGAGGATCTACTGTTCTTGTCAGTTTCCTAAGCAAAATTGAACTAGATATGGCCGTGTGTTTAGGAAGCACAGTTCTCTTGCTCTGAGCATGCTCACTGTTCTGGCCCTATAGGAAACACAGTAGAGTAGAAGAGTGCTCTTTTCTCAAAAGCAGAGTGTGTTTCTTGTAAGGCGAGCTAGCGTTTGTTTCCCAGTCCTAAATGGGAGTTGAATCACATGCAGTTTCTGGTCTTACGAGCAAGAATTGTTTTCTGGTAAGAAGAGTCACTATTGTGCTCCCACGGTCATACACAGGACAAATAGCACGGGAGTCTGTTCCCAGCAAATACAGTGTATTGGACTGAAGAGGAGCTACTCTTCTTGTCAGTTTCCTAAGCAGAGTTGAACTAGATATAGCCCGTGTGTGTAGGAAGCACAGTTCTTTTTTTCTGAGCAAGCTCACTTTTCGGACCCCATAGGAAACACATTAGAGTAGAAGAGTGCTCTTTTCTAAAAAGCAGAGTATGCTTCTTGTAAGGAGATCTTGCGTTTGTTTCCCAGTCCTAAATGGAGTTGAATCACATGCCGTTTCTGGTCCTACGAGCAAGAGCGGTTTTCTGGTAAGAAGAGTCACTATTGTGCTCCCATTGTCATACACAGTGCAAATAGCACTGGCGTTGGTTCCCAGCATGTACAGTGTATTGGACTGAAGGGGATCTATTGTTCTTGTCAGTTTCCTAAGCAGAGTTGAACTAGATATAGCCCGTGTGTGTAGGAAGCACAGCTCTTTTTTTCTGAGCAAGCTGACTGTTCGGACCCCATAGGAAACACAGTAGAGTAGAAGAGTGCTCATTTCTCAAAAGCATAGTGTGTTTCTAGTAAGGCGAGCTAGCGTTTGTTTCCCAGTCCTAAATGGAGTTGAATCACATGCAGTTTCTGGTCCTCCGAACAAGAGTTGTTTTTTGGAAAGAAGAGTCACTATTGCGCTCCCATTGTTATACACAGGGCAAATAGCACTGGCGACTGTTCCAACCGTGTACACTGTACTGGACTGAAGAGGATCTACTGTTCTTGTCAGTATCCTAAGCAGAGTTGAACTAGATATGGTCGTGTGTGTAAGAAGCACAGTTCCTTTGTTCTGAGCAAGCTCACTATTTTGGCCCTATATGAAACAACGTAGAGTAGAAGAGTGATCGTTTCTCAAAAACAGAGTGTGTTTCTTGTAAGGCGAGCTAGCATTTGTTTCCCAGTTCTAAATGGAGTTGAATCACATGCAGTTTCTGGTCCTACGAGCAAGAGTCGTTTTCTGGTAGGAAAGTCAATATTGTGCTCCCATTGCCACACACAGTGCAAATATCACTCGCGTCTGTTCCCAGCCAGTACAGTGTAATGGACTGAAGAGGAGCTACTGTTCTTGTCAGTTTCCTAAGCAGTGTAAATAGATATGGCCCCTGTGTGTAGGAAGCACAGTTCTTTTGTTCTGAGCAAGCTCACTTTTCGGACGCCATAGGAAACACATTAGAGTAGAAGAGTGCTCTTTTCTAAAAAGCAGAGTGTGTTTCTTGTAAGGAGAGCTTGCGTTTGTTTCCCAGTCCTAAATGGAGTTGAATCACATGCAGTTTCTGGTCCTACGAGCAAGAGCTGTTTTCTGGTAAGAAGAGTCACTATTGTGCTCCCATTGTCATACACAGTGCAAATAGCACTGGCGTCTGTTCCCAGCATGTACAGTGTATTGGACTGAAGGGAATCTACTGTTCTTGTCAGTTTCCTAAACAGAATTGAACTAGATATAGCCGTGTGTGTAGGAAGCACAGTTTTTTTGTTCTGAGCCAGCTCACTGTTTTTGCCCTATAGGAAACACAGCAGAGTAGAAGAGTGTTCTTTTCTCAAAAGTAGAGTGTGTTTCTTGTAAGGCGAGCTAGCGTTTGTTTTCCAGTCCTAAATGGAGTTGAATCACATGCAGTTGTTCGTCCCACGAGTAAGAGTTTTTTTTCTGGTAAGGAAAGTCACAATTGTGCTCCCATTGCCATATACAGTGCAAATAGCACTCGCGTCTGTTCCCAGCAAGTACAGTGTATTGGACTGAAGTGGAGCTACTGTTCTTGTCAGTTTCCTAAGCAGAGTTAAACTATTTATGGCCCGTGTGTGTAGGAAGCACAGTTCTTTTGTTCTGAGCAAGCTCACTGTTCGGACCACATAGGAAACACAGTAGAGTAGAAGAGTGCTCTTTTCTCAAAAGCAGAGTGTGTTTCTTGTAAGGCAAGCTAAAGTTTGTTTCCCATTCCTAAATGGGAGTTGAATCACATGCATTTTCAGTCCTACGAGCAAGAGTTGCTTTCTGGGAAGAAGAGTCACTATTGTGCTCACACTGTCATACACAGGGCAAATAGCACTGGCATGTGTTCCCAGCAAATACAGTGTATTGGACTGAAGAGGAGCTACTGTTCTTGTCAGTTTCCTAAGCAGAGTTGAACTAGATATGGCCGTGTGTGTAGGAAGCACAGTTCTTTTGTTCTGAGCAAGCTCACTGTTCGGAACACATAGGAAAGACAGTAGAGAAGAAGAGTGCTCTTTTCTCAAAAGCAGAGTGTGTTTCTTGTAATGCGAGCTAGCCTTTGTTTCCCAGTCCTAAATGGGAGTTGAATCACATGCAGTTTATGGTCCTAAGAGAGAGAATTCTTTTATGATAAGAAGAGTCAATATTGTGCTCCCACTGTCATACACAGGGCAAAAAGCACTCGCATCTGTTCCCAGCAAATACAGTGTATTGGAATGAAGAGGACCTACTGTTCTTGTCAGTTTCCTAAGCAAGTTGAACTAGATATAGCCCGTGTGTGTAGGAAGCACAGTTCTTTTTTTTGAGCAAGCTCACTGTTTTGGCCATATAGGAAACATAGTAGAGTAGAAGAGTGCTCTTTTCTCAAAAGCAGAGTGTTTCTTGTAAGGCAATCTAGCGTTTGTTTCCCAGTCCTAAATGGAGTTGAATCACATGCAGCTTTTGGTCCTACAAGCAAGAGTTGTTTTCTGGTAAGAAGAGTCACTATTGTGCTCCCATTGCCACACACAGTGCAAATAGGACTCGCGTCTGTTCCCATCAAGTACAGTGTATTGGACTGAAGAGAAGCTACTGTTCTTGTCAGTTTCCTAAGCATAGTTGAACTAGATATGGCCCGTGTGTGTAGGAAGCACAGTTTTTTTGTTCTGAGCAAGCTCGCTGTTTGGACCCCACAGGAAACACCGTAGAGTAGAAGAGTGCCCTTTTCTCAAAAGCATAGTGTCTTTCTTGTAAGGAAAGCTAGCGTTTGTTTCCCTGTCCTAAATGGATTTGAATCACATGAAGTTTCTGGTCCAACGAGCAAGAGTTGTTTTCTGGTAAGAAGAGTCACTATTGCGCTCCCATTGTCATACACAGGGCAAATAGCATTGGCGTCTGTTCCCAGCATGTACAGTGTATTGGACTGAAGAGGATCTACTGTTCTTGTCAGTTTCCTAAGCAGAACTGAACTAGATATGGCCGTATGTGTATGAAGCCCAGTTCTTTTGTTCTGAGCAAGCTCACAGTTTTGGCCCTATAGGAAACACAGTAGAGTAGAAGAGTGCTCTTTTCTCAAAAGCAGAGTGTGTTTCTTGTAAGACGAGCTAGCGTTTGTTTCCCAGTCATAAATGGAGTTGAATCCCATGCAGTTTCTGGTCCTACGAGCAAGAGTTGTTTTCTGGTATCAAGAGTCACTATTGTGCTCCCATTGTCATACACAGGGCAAATAGCACTGGCGTTGGTTCCCAGCATGTACAGTGTATTGGACGGAAGAGGATCTACTGTTCTTGTCAGTTTCCTAAGCAGAATTGAGCTAGCTATGGCCGTGTGTGTTGGAAGCACAGTTCTTTTCTTCTGAGCAAGCTCACTCTTCGGACCCAATAGGAAACACCGTAGAGTAGAAGAGTGCCCTTTTCTCAAAAGCATAGTGTGTTTCTTGTAAGGTGAGCTAGCATTTGTTTCCCTGTCCTAAATGGATTTGAATCACATGCAGTTTCTGGTCCAATGAGCAAGAGTTGTTTTCTGGTAAGAAGAGTCACTATTGCGCTCCCATTGTCATACACAGGGCAAATAGCAATGGCGTCTGTTCCCAGCATGTACAGTGTATTGGACTGAAGAGGATCTACTGTTCTTGTCAGTTTCCTAAGCAGAGTTGAACTAGATATAGCCCGTGTGTAGGAAGCACAGTTCTTTTGTTCTGAGCAAGCTGACTGTTCGGACCCCATAGGAAACACAGTAGAGTAGAAGAGTGCTCTTTTCTCAAAAGCAGAGTGTGTTTCTTGTAAGGCGAGCTAGCGTTTGTTTCCCAGTCCTAAATGGAGTTGAATCACATGCAGTTTCTGGTCCTACGAGCAAGAGTTGTTTTCTAGTAAGAAGAGTCACTTTTGTGCTCCCTTTGTCATACACAGGGCAAATAGCACTGGCGTCTGTTCAGAGCATGTACAGTGTATTGGACTTAAGAGGATCTACTGTTCTTGTCAGTTTCCTAAGCAGAGTTGAACTAGATATGGTCGTGTGTGTAAGAAGCACAGTTCTTTTGTTCTGAGCAAGCTCACTATTTTGGCCCTATATGAAACACAGTAGAGTAGAAGAGTGATCGTTTCTCAAAAACAGAGTGTGTTTCTTGTAAGGCGAGCTAGTATTTGTTTCCCAGTTCTAAATGGAGTTGAATCACATGCAGTTTCTGGTCCTACGAGCAAGAGTCGTTTTCTGGTAGGAAAGTCAATATTGTGCTCCCATTGCCACACACAGTGCAAATATCACTCGCGTCTGTTCCCAGCCAGTACAGTGTAATGGACTGAAGAGGAGCTACTGTTCTTGTCAGTTTCCTAAGCAGTGTAAATAGATATGCCTCTGTGTGTAGGAAGCACAGTTCTTTTGTTCTGAGCAAGCTCACTTTTCGGACCCCATAGGAAACACATTAGAGTAGAAGAGTGCTCTTTTCTAAAAAGCAGAGTGTGTTTCTTGTAAGGAGAGCTTGCGTTTGTTTCCCAGTCCTAAATGGAGTTGAATCACATGCAGTTTCTGGTCCTACGAGCAAGAGCTGTTTTCTGGTAAGAAGAGTCACTATTGTGCTCCCATTGTCATACACAGTGCAAATAGCACTGGCGTCTGTTCCCAGCATGTACAGTGTATTGGACTGAAGGGAATCTACTGTTCTTGTCAATTTCCTAAACAGAATTGAACTAGATATAGCCGTGTGTGTGGGAAGCACAGTTTTTTTGTTCTGAGTCAGCTCACTGTTTTTGCCCTATAGGAAACACAGCAGAGTAGAAGAGTGTTCTTTTCTCAAAAGTAGAGTGTGTTTCTTGTAAGGCGAGCTAGCGTTTGTTTTCCAGTCCTAAATGGAGTTGAATCACATGCAGTTGTTCGTCCCACGAGTAAGAGTTTTTTTTCTGGTAAGGAAAGTCACTATTGTGCTCCCATTGCCATATACAGTGCAAATAGCACTCTCGTCTGTTCCCAGCAAGTACAGTGTATTGGACTGAAGTGGAGCTACTGTTCTTGTCAGTTTCCTAAGCAGAGTTAAACTATTTATGGCCCGTGTGTGTAGGAAGCACAGTTCTTTTGTTCTGAGCAAGCTCACTGTTCGGACCACATAGGAAACACAGTAGAGTAGAAGAGTGCTCTTTTCTCAAAAGCAGAGTGTGTATCTTGTAAGGCAAGCTAAAGTTTGTTTCCCATTCCTAAATGGGAGTTGAATCACATGCATTTTCAGTCCTACGAGCAAGAGTTGCTTTCTGGGAAGAAGAGTCACTATTGTGCTCACACTGTCATACACAGGGCAAATAGCACTGGCATCTGTTCCCAGCATGTACAGTGTATTGGACTGAAGAGGAGCTACTGTTCTTGTCAGTTTCCTAAGCAGAGTTGAACTAGATATGGCCGTGTGTGTAGGAAGCACAGTTCTTTTGTTCTGAGCAAGCTCACTGTTCGGACCCCATAGGAAACACAGCAGAGTAGAAGAGTGCTCTTTTCTCAAAAGCAGAGTGTGTTTCTTGTAATGCGAGCTAGCCTTTGTTTCCCAGTCCTAAATGGGAGTTGAATCACATGCAGTTTCTGGTCCTAAGAGAGAGAATTGTTTTATGATAAGAAGAGTCAATATTGTGCTCCCACTGTCAAACACAGGGCAAAAAGCACTCGCGTCTGTTCCCAGCAAGTACAGTGTATTGGAATGAAGAGGACCTACTGTTCTTGTCAGTTTCCTCAGCAGAGTTGAACTAGATATAGCCCGTGTGTGTAGGAAGCACAGTTCTTTTTTTTGAGCAAGCTCACTGTTTTAGCCATATAGGAAACATAGTAGAGTAGAAGAGTGCTCTTTTCTCAAAAGCAGAGTGTTTCTTGTAAGGCAATCTAGCGTTTGTTTCCCAGTCCTAAATGGAGTTGAATCACATGCAGTTTTTGGTCCTACAAGCAAGAGTTGTTTTCTGGTAAGAAGAGTCACTATTGTGCTCCCATTGCCACACACAGTGCAAATAGGACTCGCGTCTGTTCCCATCAAGTACAGTGTATTGGACTGAAGAGAAGCTACTGTTCTTGTCAGTTTCCTAAGCAGAATTGAGCTAGCTATGGCCGTGTGTGTTGGAAGAACAGTTCTTTTCTTCTGAGCAAGCTCACTCTTCGGACCCAATAGGAAACACCGTAGAGTAGAAGAGTGCCATTTTCTCAAAAGCATAGTGTGTTTCTTGTAAGGTGAGCTAGCATTTGTTTCCCTGTCCTAAATGGATTTGAATCACATGCAGTTTCTGGTCCAATGAGCAAGAGTTGTTTTCTGGAAAAAGAGTCACTATTGCGCTCCCATTGTCATACACAGGGCAAATAGCAATGGCGTCGGTTCCCAGCATGTACAGTGTATTGGACTGAAGAGGATCTACTGTTCTTGTCAGTTTCCTAAGCAAAATTGAACTAGATATGGCCGTGTGTGTAGGAAGCACAGTTCTCTTGCTCTGAGCATGCTCACTGTTCTGGCCCTATAGGAAACACAGTAGAGTAGAAGAGTGCTCTTTTCTCAAAAGCAGAGTGTGTTTCTTGTAAGGCGAGCTAGCGTTTGTTTCCCAGTCCTAAATGGGAGTTGAATCACATGCAGTTTCTGGTCTTACGAGCAAGAATTGTTTTCTGGTAAGAAGAGTCACTATTGTGCTCCCACGGTCATACACAGCACAAATAGCACGGGAGTCTTTTCCCAGCAAATACAGTGTATTGGACTGAAGAGGAGCTACTCTTCTTGTCAGTTTCCTAAGCAGAGTTGAACTAGATATAGCCCGTGTGTGTAGGAAGCACAGTTCTTTTTTTCTGAGCAAGCTCACTTTTCGGACCCCATAGGAAACACATTAGAGTAGAAGAGTGCTCTTTTCTAAAAAGCAGAGTATGCTTCTTGTAAGGAGATCTTGCGTTTGTTTCCCAGTCCTAAATGGAGTTGAATCGCATGCCGTTTCTGGTCCTACGAGCAAGAGCGGTTTTCTGGTAAGAAGAGTCACTATTGTGCTCCCATTGTCATACACAGTGCAAATAGCACTGGCGTTGGTTCCCAGCATGTACAGTGTATTGGACTGAAGGGGATCTATTGTTCTTGTCAGTTTCCTAAGCAGAATTGAGCTAGCTATGGCCGTGTGTGTTGGAAGCACAGTTCTTTTCTTCTGAGCAAACTCACTCTTCGGACCCAATAGGAAACACCGTAGAGTAGAAGAGTGCCCTTTTCTCAAAAGCATAGTGTGTTTCTTGTAAGGTGAGCTAGCATTTGTTTCCCTGTCCTAAATGGATTTGAATCACATGCAGTTTCTGGTCCAATGAGCAAGAGTTGTTTTCTGGTAAGAAGAGTCACTATTGCGCTCCCATTGTCATACACAGGGCAAATAGCAATGGCGTCTGTTCCCAACATGTACAGTGTATTGGACTGAAGAGGATCTACTGTTCTTATCAGTTTCCTAAGCAGAGTTGAACTAGATATAGCCCGTGTGTAGGAAGCACAGTTCTTTTGTTCTGAGCAAGCTGACTGTTCGGACCCCATAGGAAACACAGTAGAGTAGAAGAGTGCTCTTTTCTCAAAAGCAGAGTGTGTTTCTTGTAAGGCGAGCTAGCGTTTGTTTCCCAGTCCTAAATGGAGTTGAATCACATGCAGTTTCTGGTCCTACGAGCAAGAGTTGTTTTCTAGTAAGAAGAGTCACTTTTGTGCTCCCTTTGTCATACACAGGGCAAATAGCCCTGGCGTCTGTTCAGAGCATGTACAGTGTATTGGACTTAAGAGGATCTACTGTTCTTGTCAGTTTCCTAAGCAGAGTTGAACTAGATATGGTCGTGTGTGTAAGAAGCACAGTTCTTTTGTTCTGAGCAAGCTCACTATTTTGGCCCTATATGAAACACAGTAGAGTAGAAGAGTGATCGTTTCTCAAAAACAGAGTGTGTTTCTTGTAAGGCGAGCTAGTATTTGTTTCCCAGTTCTAAATGGAGTTGAATCACATGCAGTTTCTGGTCCTACGAGCAAGAGTCGTTTTCTGGTAGGAAAGTCAATATTGTGCTCCCATTGCCACACACAGTGCAAATATCACTCGCGTCTGTTCCCAGCCAGTACAGTGTAATGGACTGAAGAGGAGCTACTGTTCTTGTCAGTTTCCTAAGCAGTGTAAATAGATATGCCTCTGTGTGTAGGAAGCACAGTTCTTTTGTTCTGAGCAAGCTCACTTTTCGGACCCCATAGGAAACACATTAGAGTAGAAGAGTGCTCTTTTCTAAAAAGCAGAGTGTGTTTCTTGTAAGGAGAGCTTGCGTTTGTTTCCCAGTCCTAAATGGAGTTGAATCACATGCAGTTTCTGGTCCTACGAGCAAGAGCTGTTTTCTGGTAAGAAGAGTCACTATTGTGCTCCCATTGTCATACACAGTGCAAATAGCACTGGCGTCTGTTCCCAGCATGTACAGTGTATTGGACTGAAGGGAATCTACTGTTCTTGTCAATTTCCTAAACAGAATTGAACTAGATATAGCCGTGTGTGTGGGAAGCACAGTTTTTTTGTTCTGAGTCAGCTCACTGTTTTTGCCCTATAGGAAACACAGCAGAGTAGAAGAGTGTTCTTTTCTCAAAAGTAGAGTGTGTTTCTTGTAAGGCGAGCTAGCGTTTGTTTTCCAGTCCTAAATGGAGTTGAATCACATGCAGTTGTTCGTCCCACGAGTAAGAGTTTTTTTTCTGGTAAGGAAAGTCACTATTGTGCTCCCATTGCCATATACAGTGCAAATAGCACTCTCGTCTGTTCCCAGCAAGTACAGTGTATTGGACTGAAGTGGAGCTACTGTTCTTGTCAGTTTCCTAAGCAGAGTTAAACTATTTATGGCCCGTGTGTGTAGGAAGCACAGTTCTTTTGTTCTGAGAAAGCTCACTGTTCGGACCACATAGGAAACACAGTAGAGTAGAAGAGTGCTCTTTTCTCAAAAGCAGAGTGTGTATCTTGTAAGGCAAGCTAAAGTTTGTTTCCCATTCCTAAATGGGAGTTGAATCACATGCATTTTCAGTCCTACGAGCAAGAGTTGCTTTCTGGGAAGAAGAGTCACTATTGTGCTCACACTGTCATACACAGGGCAAATAGCACTGGCATCTGTTCCCAGCATGTACAGTGTATTGGACTGAAGAGGAGCTACTGTTCTTGTCAGTTTCCTAAGCAGAGTTGAACTAGATATGGCCGTGTGTGTAGGAAGCACAGTTCTTTTGTTCTGAGCAAGCTCACTGTTCGGAACCCATAGGAAAGACAGTAGAGTAGAAGAGTGCTCTTTTCTCAAAAGCAGAGTGTGTTTCTTGTAATGCGAGCTAGCCTTTGTTTCCCAGTCCTAAATGGGAGTTGAATCACATGCAGTTTCTGGTCCTAAGAGAGAGAATTGTTTTATGATAAGAAGAGTCAATATTGTGCTCCCACTGTCAAACACAGGGCAAAAAGCACTCGCGTCTGTTCCCAGCAAGTACAGTGTATTGGAATGAAGAGGACCTACTGTTCTTGTCAGTTTCCTAAGCAGAGTTGAACTAGATATAGCCCGTGTGTGTAGGAAGCACAGTTCTTTTTTTTGAGCAAGCTCACTGTTTTAGCCATATAGGAAACATAGTAGAGTAGAAGAGTGCTCTTTTCTCAAAAGCAGAGTGTTTCTTGTAAGGCAATCTAGCGTTTGTTTCCCAGTCCTAAATGGAGTTGAATCACATGCAGTTTTTGGTCCTACAAGCAAGAGTTGTTTTCTGGTAAGAAGAGTCACTATTGTGCTCCCATTGCCACACACAGTGCAAATAGGACTCGCGTCTGTTCCCATCAAGTACAGTGTATTGGACTGAAGAGAAGCTACTGTTCTTGTCAGTTTCCTAAGCAGAATTGAGCTAGCTATGGCCGTGTGTGTTGGAAGAACAGTTCTTTTCTTCTGAGCAAGCTCACTCTTCGGACCCAATAGGAAACACCGTAGAGTAGAAGAGTGCCCTTTTCTCAAAAGCATAGTGTGTTTCTTGTAAGGTGAGCTAGCATTTGTTTCCCTGTCCTAAATGGATTTGAATCACATGCAGTTTCTGGTCCAATGAGCAAGAGTTGTTTTCTGGTAAGAAGAGTCACTATTGCGCTCCCATTGTCATACACAGGGCAAATAGCAATGGCGTCGGTTCCCAGCATGTACAGTGTATTGGACTGAAGAGGATCTACTGTTCTTGTCAGTTTCCTAAGCAAAATTGAACTAGATATGGCCGTGTGTGTAGGAAGCACAGTTCTCTTGCTCTGAGCATGCTCACTGTTCTGGCCCTATAGGAAACACAGTAGAGTAGAAGAGTGCTCTTTTCTCAAAAGCAGAGTGTGTTTCTTGTAAGGCGAGCTAGCGTTTGTTTCCCAGTCCTAAATGGGAGTTGAATCACATGCAGTTTCTGGTCTTATGAGCAAGAATTGTTTTCTGGTAAGAAGAGTCACTATTGTGCTCCCACGGTCATACACAGGACAAATAGCACGGGAGTCTGTTCCCAGCAAATACAGTGTATTGGACTGAAGAGGAGCTACTCTTCTTGTCAGTTTCCTAAGCAGAGTTGAACTAGATATAGCCCGTGTGTGTAGGAAGCACAGTTCTTTTTTTCTGAGCAAGCTCACTTTTCGGACCCCATAGGAAACACATTAGAGTAGAAGAGTGCTCTTTTCTAAAAAGCAGAGTATGCTTCTTGTAAGGAGATCTTGCGTTTGTTTCCCAGTCCTAAATGGAGTTGAATCGCATGCCGTTTCTGGTCCTACGAGCAAGAGCGGTTTTCTGGTAAGAAGAGTCACTATTGTGCTCCCATTGTCATACACAGTGCAAATAGCACTGGCGTTGGTTCCCAGCATGTACAGTGTATTGGACTGAAGGGGATCTATTGTTCTTGTCAGTTTCCTAAGCAGAATTGAGCTAGCTATGGCCGTGTGTGTTGGAAGCACAGTTCTTTTCTTCTGAGCAAACTCACTCTTCGGACCCAATAGGAAACACCGTAGAGTAGAAGAGTGCCCTTTTCTCAAAAGCATAGTGTGTTTCTTGTAAGGTGAGCTAGCATTTGTTTCCCTGTCCTAAATGGATTTGAATCACATGCAGTTTCTGGTCCAATGAGCAAGAGTTGTTTTCTGGTAAGAAGAGTCACTATTGCGCTCCCATTGTCATACACAGGGCAAATAGCAATGGCGTCTGTTCCCAGCATGTACAGTGTATTGGACTGAAGAGGATCTACTGTTCTTATCAGTTTCCTAAGCAGAGTTGAACTAGATATAGCCCGTGTGTAGGAAGCACAGTTCTTTTGTTCTGAGCAAGCTGACTGTTCGGACCCCATAGGAAACACAGTAGAGTAGAAGAGTGCTCTTTTCTCAAAAGCAGAGTGTGTTTCTTGTAAGGCGAGCTAGCGTTTGTTTCCCAGTCCTAAATGGAGTTGAATCACATGCAGTTTCTGGTCCTACGAGCAAGAGTTGTTTTCTAGTAAGAAGAGTCACTTTTGTGCTCCCTTTGTCATACACAGGGCAAATAGCACTGGCGTCTGTTCAGAGCATGTACAGTGTATTGGACTTAAGAGGATCTACTGTTCTTGTCAGTTTCCTAAGCAGAGTTGAACTAGATATGGTCGTGTGTGTAAGAAGCACAGTTCTTTTGTTCTGAGCAAGCTCACTATTTTGGCCCTATATGAAACACAGTAGAGTAGAAGAGTGATCGTTTCTCAAAAACAGAGTGTGTTTCTTGTAAGGCGAGCTAGTATTTGTTTCCCAGTTCTAAATGGAGTTGAATCACATGCAGTTTCTGGTCCTACGAGCAAGAGTCGTTTTCTGGTAGGAAAGTCAATATTGTGCTCCCATTGCCACACACAGTGCAAATATCACTCGCGTCTGTTCCCAGCCAGTACAGTGTAATGGACTGAAGAGGAGCTACTGTTCTTGTCAGTTTCCTAAGCAGTGTAAATAGATATGCCTCTGTGTGTAGGAAGCACAGTTCTTTTGTTCTGAGCAAGCTCACTTTTCGGACCCCATAGGAAACACATTAGAGTAGAAGAGTGCTCTTTTCTAAAAAGCAGAGTGTGTTTCTTGTAAGGAGAGCTTGCGTTTGTTTCCCAGTCCTAAATGGAGTTGAATCTCATGCAGTTTCTGGTCCTACGAGCAAGAGCTGTTTTCTGGTAAGAAGAGTCACTATTGTGCTCCCATTGTCATACACAGTGCAAATAGCACTGGCGTCTGTTCCCAGCATGTACAGTGTATTGGACTGAAGGGAATCTACTGTTCTTGTCAATTTCCTAAACAGAATTGAACTAGATATAGCCGTGTGTGTGGGAAGCACAGTTTTTTTGTTCTGAGTCAGCTCACTGTTTTTGCCCTATAGGAAACACAGCAGAGTAGAAGAGTGTTCTTTTCTCAAAAGTAGAGTGTGTTTCTTGTAAGGCGAGCTAGCGTTTGTTTTCCAGTCCTAAATGGAGTTGAATCACATGCAGTTGTTCGTCCCACGAGTAAGAGTTTTTTTTTCTGGTAAGGAAAGTCACTATTGTGCTCCCATTGCCATATACAGTGCAAATAGCACTCTCGTCTGTTCCCAGCAAGTACAGTGTATTGGACTGAAGTGGAGCTACTGTTCTTGTCAGTTTCCTAAGCAGAGTTAAACTATTTATGGCCCGTGTGTGTAGGAAGCACAGTTCTTTTGTTCTGAGCAAGCTCACTGTTCGGACCACATAGGAAACACAGTAGAGTAGAAGAGTGCTCTTTTCTCAAAAGCAGAGTGTGTATCTTGTAAGGCAAGCTAAAGTTTGTTTCCCATTCCTAAATGGGAGTTGAATCACATGCATTTTCAGTCCTACGAGCAAGAGTTGCTTTCTGGGAAGAAGAGTCACTATTGTGCTCACACTGTCATACACAGGGCAAATAGCACTGGCATCTGTTCCCAGCATGTACAGTGTATTGGACTGAAGAGGAGCTACTGTTCTTGTCAGTTTCCTAAGCAGAGTTGAACTAGATATGGCCGTGTGTGTAGGAAGCACAGTTCTTTTGTTCTGAGCAAGCTCACTGTTCGGACCCCATAGGAAACACAGTAGAGTAGAAGAGTGCTCTTTTCTCAAAAGCAGAGTGTGTTTCTTGTAATGCGAGCTAACCTTTGTTTCCCAGTCCTAAATGGGAGTTGAATCACATGCAGTTTCTGGTCCTAAGAGAGAGAATTGTTTTATGATAAGAAGAGTCAATATTGTGCTCCCACTGTCAAACACAGGGCAAAAAGCACTCGCGTCTGTTCCCAGCAAGTACAGTGTATTGGAATGAAGAGGACCTACTGTTCTTGTCAGTTTCCTCAGCAGAGTTGAACTAGATATAGCCCGTGTGTGTAGGAAGCACAGTTCTTTTTTTTGAGCAAGCTCACTGTTTTAGCCATATAGGAAACATAGTAGAGTAGAAGAGTGCTCTTTTCTCAAAAGCAGAGTGTTTCTTGTAAGGCAATCTAGCGTTTGTTTCCCAGTCCTAAATGGAGTTGAATCACATGCAGTTTTTGGTCCTACAAGCAAGAGTTGTTTTCTGGTAAGAAGAGTCACTATTGTGCTCCCATTGCCACACACAGTGCAAATAGGACTCGCGTCTGTTCCCATCAAGTACAGTGTATTGGACTGAAGAGAAGCTACTGTTCTTGTCAGTTTCCTAAGCAGAATTGAGCTAGCTATGGCCGTGTGTGTTGGAAGAACAGTTCTTTTCTTCTGAGCAAGCTCACTCTTCGGACCCAATAGGAAACACCGTAGAGTAGAAGAGTGCCATTTTCTCAAAAGCATAGTGTGTTTCTTGTAAGGTGAGCTAGCATTTGTTTCCCTGTCCTAAATGGATTTGAATCACATGCAGTTTCTGGTCCAATGAGCAAGAGTTGTTTTCTGGAAAAAGAGTCACTATTGCGCTCCCATTGTCATACACAGGGCAAATAGCAATGGCGTCGGTTCCCAGCATGTACAGTGTATTGGACTGAAGAGGATCTACTGTTCTTGTCAGTTTCCTAAGCAAAATTGAACTAGATATGGCCGTGTGTGTAGGAAGCACAGTTCTCTTGCTCTGAGCATGCTCACTGTTCTGGCCCTATAGGAAACACAGTAGAGTAGAAGAGTGCTCTTTTCTCAAAAGCAGAGTGTGTTTCTTGTAAGGCGAGCTAGCGTTTGTTTCCCAGTCCTAAATGGGAGTTGAATCACATGCAGTTTCTGGTCTTACGAGCAAGAATTGTTTTCTGGTAAGAAGAGTCACTATTGTGCTCCCACGGTCATACACAGCACAAATAGCACGGGAGTCTTTTCCCAGCAAATACAGTGTATTGGACTGAAGAGGAGCTACTCTTCTTGTCAGTTTCCTAAGCAGAGTTGAACTAGATATAGCCCGTGTGTGTAGGAAGCACAGTTCTTTTTTTCTGAGCAAGCTCACTTTTCGGACCCCATAGGAAACACATTAGAGTAGAAGAGTGCTCTTTTCTAAAAAGCAGAGTATGCTTCTTGTAAGGAGATCTTGCGTTTGTTTCCCAGTCCTAAATGGAGTTGAATCGCATGCCGTTTCTGGTCCTACGAGCAAGAGCGGTTTTCTGGTAAGAAGAGTCACTATTGTGCTCCCATTGTCATACACAGTGCAAATAGCACTGGCGTTGGTTCCCAGCATGTACAGTGTATTGGACTGAAGGGGATCTATTGTTCTTGTCAGTTTCCTAAGCAGAATTGAGCTAGCTATGGCCGTGTGTGTTGGAAGCACAGTTCTTTTCTTCTGAGCAAACTCACTCTTCGGACCCAATAGGAAACACCGTAGAGTAGAAGAGTGCCCTTTTCTCAAAAGCATAGTGTGTTTCTTGTAAGGTGAGCTAGCATTTGTTTCCCTGTCCTAAATGGATTTGAATCACATGCAGTTTCTGGTCCAATGAGCAAGAGTTGTTTTCTGGTAAGAAGAGTCACTATTGCGCTCCCATTGTCATACACAGGGCAAATAGCAATGGCGTCTGTTCCCAGCATGTACAGTGTATTGGACTGAAGAGGATCTACTGTTCTTATCAGTTTCCTAAGCAGAGTTGAACTAGATATAGCCCGTGTGTAGGAAGCACAGTTCTTTTGTTCTGAGCAAGCTGACTGTTCGGACCCCATAGGAAACACAGTAGAGTAGAAGAGTGCTCTTTTCTCAAAAGCAGAGTGTGTTTCTTGTAAGGCGAGCTAGCGTTTGTTTCCCAGTCCTAAATGGAGTTGAATCACATGCAGTTTCTGGTCCTACGAGCAAGAGTTGTTTTCTAGTAAGAAGAGTCACTTTTGTGCTCCCTTTGTCATACACAGGGCAAATAGCCCTGGCGTCTGTTCAGAGCATGTACAGTGTATTGGACTTAAGAGGATCTACTGTTCTTGTCAGTTTCCTAAGCAGAGTTGAACTAGATATGGTCGTGTGTGTAAGAAGCACAGTTCTTTTGTTCTGAGCAAGCTCACTATTTTGGCCCTATATGAAACACAGTAGAGTAGAAGAGTGATCGTTTCTCAAAAACAGAGTGTGTTTCTTGTAAGGCGAGCTAGTATTTGTTTCCCAGTTCTAAATGGAGTTGAATCACATGCAGTTTCTGGTCCTACGAGCAAGAGTCGTTTTCTGGTAGGAAAGTCAATATTGTGCTCCCATTGCCACACACAGTGCAAATATCACTCGCGTCTGTTCCCAGCCAGTACAGTGTAATGGACTGAAGAGGAGCTACTGTTCTTGTCAGTTTCCTAAGCAGTGTAAATAGATATGCCTCTGTGTGTAGGAAGCACAGTTCTTTTGTTCTGAGCAAGCTCACTTTTCGGACCCCATAGGAAACACATTAGAGTAGAAGAGTGCTCTTTTCTAAAAAGCAGAGTGTGTTTCTTGTAAGGAGAGCTTGCGTTTGTTTCCCAGTCCTAAATGGAGTTGAATCACATGCAGTTTCTGGTCCTACGAGCAAGAGCTGTTTTCTGGTAAGAAGAGTCACTATTGTGCTCCCATTGTCATACACAGTGCAAATAGCACTGGCGTCTGTTCCCAGCATGTACAGTGTATTGGACTGAAGGGAATCTACTGTTCTTGTCAATTTCCTAAACAGAATTGAACTAGATATAGCCGTGTGTGTGGGAAGCACAGTTTTTTTGTTCTGAGTCAGCTCACTGTTTTTGCCCTATAGGAAACACAGCAGAGTAGAAGAGTGTTCTTTTCTCAAAAGTAGAGTGTGTTTCTTGTAAGGCGAGCTAGCGTTTGTTTTCCAGTCCTAAATGGAGTTGAATCACATGCAGTTGTTCGTCCCACGAGTAAGAGTTTTTTTTCTGGTAAGGAAAGTCACTATTGTGCTCCCATTGCCATATACAGTGCAAATAGCACTCTCGTCTGTTCCCAGCAAGTACAGTGTATTGGACTGAAGTGGAGCTACTGTTCTTGTCAGTTTCCTAAGCAGAGTTAAACTATTTATGGCCCGTGTGTGTAGGAAGCACAGTTCTTTTGTTCTGAGCAAGCTCACTGTTCGGACCACATAGGAAACACAGTAGAGTAGAAGAGTGCTCTTTTCTCAAAAGCAGAGTGTGTATCTTGTAAGGCAAGCTAAAGTTTGTTTCCCATTCCTAAATGGGAGTTGAATCACATGCATTTTCAGTCCTACGAGCAAGAGTTGCTTTCTGGGAAGAAGAGTCACTATTGTGCTCACACTGTCATACACAGGGCAAATAGCACTGGCATCTGTTCCCAGCATGTACAGTGTATTGGACTGAAGAGGAGCTACTGTTCTTGTCAGTTTCCTAAGCAGAGTTGAACTAGATATGGCCGTGTGTGTAGGAAGCACAGTTCTTTTGTTCTGAGCAAGCTCACTGTTCGGAACCCATAGGAAAGACAGTAGAGTAGAAGAGTGCTCTTTTCTCAAAAGCAGAGTGTGTTTCTTGTAATGCGAGCTAGCCTTTGTTTCCCAGTCCTAAATGGGAGTTGAATCACATGCAGTTTCTGGTCCTAAGAGAGAGAATTGTTTTATGATAAGAAGAGTCAATATTGTGCTCCCACTGTCAAACACAGGGCAAAAAGCACTCGCGTCTGTTCCCAGCAAGTACAGTGTATTGGAATGAAGAGGACCTACTGTTCTTGTCAGTTTCCTAAGCAGAGTTGAACTAGATATAGCCCGTGTGTGTAGGAAGCACAGTTCTTTTTTTTGAGCAAGCTCACTGTTTTAGCCATATAGGAAACATAGTAGAGTAGAAGAGTGCTCTTTTCTCAAAAGCAGAGTGTTTCTTGTAAGGCAATCTAGCGTTTGTTTCCCAGTCCTAAATGGAGTTGAATCACATGCAGTTTTTGGTCCTACAAGCAAGAGTTGTTTTCTGGTAAGAAGAGTCACTATTGTGCTCCCATTGCCACACACAGTGCAAATAGGACTCGCGTCTGTTCCCATCAAGTACAGTGTATTGGACTGAAGAGAAGCTACTGTTCTTGTCAGTTTCCTAAGCAGAATTGAGCTAGCTATGGCCGTGTGTGTTGGAAGAACAGTTCTTTTCTTCTGAGCAAGCTCACTCTTCGGACCCAATAGGAAACACCGTAGAGTAGAAGAGTGCCCTTTTCTCAAAAGCATAGTGTGTTTCTTGTAAGGTGAGCTAGCATTTGTTTCCCTGTCCTAAATGGATTTGAATCACATGCAGTTTCTGGTCCAATGAGCAAGAGTTGTTTTCTGGTAAGAAGAGTCACTATTGCGCTCCCATTGTCATACACAGGGCAAATAGCAATGGCGTCGGTTCCCAGCATGTACAGTGTATTGGACTGAAGAGGATCTACTGTTCTTGTCAGTTTCCTAAGCAAAATTGAACTAGATATGGCCGTGTGTGTAGGAAGCACAGTTCTCTTGCTCTGAGCATGCTCACTGTTCTGGCCCTATAGGAAACACAGTAGAGTAGAAGAGTGCTCTTTTCTCAAAAGCAGAGTGTGTTTCTTGTAAGGCGAGCTAGCGTTTGTTTCCCAGTCCTAAATGGGAGTTGAATCACATGCAGTTTCTGGTCTTATGAGCAAGAATTGTTTTCTGGTAAGAAGAGTCACTATTGTGCTCCCACGGTCATACACAGGACAAATAGCACGGGAGTCTGTTCCCAGCAAATACAGTGTATTGGACTGAAGAGGAGCTACTCTTCTTGTCAGTTTCCTAAGCAGAGTTGAACTAGATATAGCCCGTGTGTGTAGGAAGCACAGTTCTTTTTTTCTGAGCAAGCTCACTTTTCGGACCCCATAGGAAACACATTAGAGTAGAAGAGTGCTCTTTTCTAAAAAGCAGAGTATGTTCCTTGTAAGGAGATCTTGCGTTTGTTTCCCAGTCCTAAATGGAGTTGAATCGCATGCCGTTTCTGGTCCTACGAGCAAGAGCGGTTTTCTGGTAAGAAGAGTCACTATTGTGCTCCCATTGTCATACACAGTGCAAATAGCACTGGCGTTGGTTCCCAGCATGTACAGTGTATTGGACTGAAGGGGATCTATTGTTCTTGTCAGTTTCCTAAGCAGAATTGAGCTAGCTATGGCCGTGTGTGTTGGAAGCACAGTTCTTTTCTTCTGAGCAAACTCACTCTTCGGACCCAATAGGAAACACCGTAGAGTAGAAGAGTGCCCTTTTCTCAAAAGCATAGTGTGTTTCTTGTAAGGTGAGCTAGCATTTGTTTCCCTGTCCTAAATGGATTTGAATCACATGCAGTTTCTGGTCCAATGAGCAAGAGTTGTTTTCTGGTAAGAAGAGTCACTATTGCGCTCCCATTGTCATACACAGGGCAAATAGCAATGGCGTCTGTTCCCAGCATGTACAGTGTATTGGACTGAAGAGGATCTACTGTTCTTATCAGTTTCCTAAGCAGAGTTGAACTAGATATAGCCCGTGTGTAGGAAGCACAGTTCTTTTGTTCTGAGCAAGCTGACTGTTCGGACCCCATAGGAAACACAGTAGAGTAGAAGAGTGCTCTTTTCTCAAAAGCAGAGTGTGTTTCTTGTAAGGCGAGCTAGCGTTTGTTTCCCAGTCCTAAATGGAGTTGAATCACATGCAGTTTCTGGTCCTACGAGCAAGAGTTGTTTTCTAGTAAGAAGAGTCACTTTTGTGCTCCCTTTGTCATACACAGGGCAAATAGCACTGGCGTCTGTTCAGAGCATGTACAGTGTATTGGACTTAAGAGGATCTACTGTTCTTGTCAGTTTCCTAAGCAGAGTTGAACTAGATATGGTCGTGTGTGTAAGAAGCACAGTTCTTTTGTTCTGAGCAAGCTCACTATTTTGGCCCTATATGAAACACAGTAGAGTAGAAGAGTGATCGTTTCTCAAAAACAGAGTGTGTTTCTTGTAAGGCGAGCTAGTATTTGTTTCCCAGTTCTAAATGGAGTTGAATCACATGCAGTTTCTGGTCCTACGAGCAAGAGTCGTTTTCTGGTAGGAAAGTCAATATTGTGCTCCCATTGCCACACACAGTGCAAATATCACTCGCGTCTGTTCCCAGCCAGTACAGTGTAATGGACTGAAGAGGAGCTACTGTTCTTGTCAGTTTCCTAAGCAGTGTAAATAGATATGCCTCTGTGTGTAGGAAGCACAGTTCTTTTGTTCTGAGCAAGCTCACTTTTCGGACCCCATAGGAAACACATTAGAGTAGAAGAGTGCTCTTTTCTAAAAAGCAGAGTGTGTTTCTTGTAAGGAGAGCTTGCGTTTGTTTCCCAGTCCTAAATGGAGTTGAATCTCATGCAGTTTCTGGTCCTACGAGCAAGAGCTGTTTTCTGGTAAGAAGAGTCACTATTGTGCTCCCATTGTCATACACAGTGCAAATAGCACTGGCGTCTGTTCCCAGCATGTACAGTGTATTGGACTGAAGGGAATCTACTGTTCTTGTCAATTTCCTAAACAGAATTGAACTAGATATAGCCGTGTGTGTGGGAAGCACAGTTTTTTTGTTCTGAGTCAGCTCACTGTTTTTGCCCTATAGGAAACACAGCAGAGTAGAAGAGTGTTCTTTTCTCAAAAGTAGAGTGTGTTTCTTGTAAGGCGAGCTAGCGTTTGTTTTCCAGTCCTAAATGGAGTTGAATCACATGCAGTTGTTCGTCCCACGAGTAAGAGTTTTTTTTTCTGGTAAGGAAAGTCACTATTGTGCTCCCATTGCCATATACAGTGCAAATAGCACTCTCGTCTGTTCCCAGCAAGTACAGTGTATTGGACTGAAGTGGAGCTACTGTTCTTGTCAGTTTCCTAAGCAGAGTTAAACTATTTATGGCCCGTGTGTGTAGGAAGCACAGTTCTTTTGTTCTGAGCAAGCTCACTGTTCGGACCACATAGGAAACACAGTAGAGTAGAAGAGTGCTCTTTTCTCAAAAGCAGAGTGTGTATCTTGTAAGGCAAGCTAAAGTTTGTTTCCCATTCCTAAATGGGAGTTGAATCACATGCATTTTCAGTCCTACGAGCAAGAGTTGCTTTCTGGGAAGAAGAGTCACTATTGTGCTCACACTGTCATACACAGGGCAAATAGCACTGGCATCTGTTCCCAGCATGTACAGTGTATTGGACTGAAGAGGAGCTACTGTTCTTGTCAGTTTCCTAAGCAGAGTTGAACTAGATATGGCCGTGTGTGTAGGAAGCACAGTTCTTTTGTTCTGAGCAAGCTCACTGTTCGGACCCCATAGGAAACACAGTAGAGTAGAAGAGTGCTCTTTTCTCAAAAGCAGAGTGTGTTTCTTGTAATGCGAGCTAGCCTTTGTTTCCCAGTCCTAAATGGGAGTTGAATCACATGCAGTTTCTGGTCCTAAGAGAGAGAATTGTTTTATGATAAGAAGAGTCAATATTGTGCTCCCACTGTCAAACACAGGGCAAAAAGCACTCGCGTCTGTTCCCAGCAAGTACAGTGTATTGGAATGAAGAGGACCTACTGTTCTTGTCAGTTTCCTCAGCAGAGTTGAACTAGATATAGCCCGTGTGTGTAGGAAGCACAGTTCTTTTTTTTGAGCAAGCTCACTGTTTTAGCCATATAGGAAACATAGTAGAGTAGAAGAGTGCTCTTTTCTCAAAAGCAGAGTGTTTCTTGTAAGGCAATCTAGCGTTTGTTTCCCAGTCCTAAATGGAGTTGAATCACATGCAGTTTTTGGTCCTACAAGCAAGAGTTGTTTTCTGGTAAGAAGAGTCACTATTGTGCTCCCATTGCCACACACAGTGCAAATAGGACTCGCGTCTGTTCCCATCAAGTACAGTGTATTGGACTGAAGAGAAGCTACTGTTCTTGTCAGTTTCCTAAGCAGAATTGAGCTAGCTATGGCCGTGTGTGTTGGAAGAACAGTTCTTTTCTTCTGAGCAAGCTCACTCTTCGGACCCAATAGGAAACACCGTAGAGTAGAAGAGTGCCCTTTTCTCAAAAGCATAGTGTGTTTCTTGTAAGGTGAGCTAGCATTTGTTTCCCTGTCCTAAATGGATTTGAATCACATGCAGTTTCTGGTCCAATGAGCAAGAGTTGTTTTCTGGTAAGAAGAGTCACTATTGCGCTCCCATTGTCATACACAGGGCAAATAGCAATGGCGTCGGTTCCCAGCATGTACAGTGTATTGGACTGAAGAGGATCTACTGTTCTTGTCAGTTTCCTAAGCAAAATTGAACTAGATATGGCCGTGTGTGTAGGAAGCACAGTTCTCTTGCTCTGAGCATGCTCACTGTTCTGGCCCTATAGGAAACACAGTAGAGTAGAAGAGTGCTCTTTTCTCAAAAGCAGAGTGTGTTTCTTGTAAGGCAAGCTAGCGTTTGTTTCCCAGTCCTAAATGGGAGTTGAATCACATGCAGTTTCTGGTCTTACGAGCAAGAATTGTTTTCTGGTAAGAAGAGTCACTATTGTGCTCCCACGGTCATACACAGGACAAATAGCACGGGAGTCTGTTCCCAGCAAATACAGTGTATTGGACTGAAGAGGAGCTACTCTTCTTGTCAGTTTCCTAAGCAGAGTTGAACTAGATATAGCCCGTGTGTGTAGGAAGCACAGTTCTTTTTTTCTGAGCAAGCTCACTTTTTGGACCCCATAGGAAACACATTAGAGTAGAAGAGTGCTCTTTTCTAAAAAGCAGAGTATGCTTCTTGTAAGGAGATCTTGCGTTTGTTTCCCAGTCCTAAATGGAGTTGAATCACATGCCGTTTCTGGTCCTACGAGCAAGAGCGGTTTTCTGGTAAGAAGAGTCACTATTGTGCTCCCATTGTCATACACAGTGCAAATAGCACTGGCGTTGGTTCCCAGCATGTACAGTGTATTGGACTGAAGGGGATCTATTGTTCTTGTCAGTTTCCTAAGCAGAATTGAGCTAGCTATGGCCGTGTGTGTTGGAAGCACAGTTCTTTTCTTCTGAGCAAGCTCACTCTTCGGACCCAATAGGAAACACCGTAGAGTAGAAGAGTGCCCTTTTCTCAAAAGCATAGTGTGTTTCTTGTAAGGTGAGCTAGCATTTGTTTCCCTGTCCTAAATGGATTTGAATCACATGCAGTTTCTGGTCCAATGAGCAAGAGTTGTTTTTTGGTAAGAAGAGTCACTATTGCGCTCCCATTGTCATACACAGGGCAAATAGCAATGGCGTCTGTTCCCAGCATGTACAGTGTATTGGACTGAAGAGGATCTACTGTTCTTGTCAGTTTCCTAAGCAGAGTTGAACTAGATATAGCCCGTGTGTAGGAAGCACAGTTCTTTTGTTCTGAGCAAGCTGACTGTTCGGACCCCATAGGAAACACAGTAGAGTAGAAGAGTGCTCTTTTCTCAAAAGCAGAGTGTGTTTCTTGTAAGGCGAGCTAGCGTTTGTTTCCCAGTCCTAAATGGAGTTGAATCACATGCAGTTTCTGGTCCTACGAGCAAGAGTTGTTTTCTAGTAAGAAGAGTCACTTTTGTGCTCCCTTTGTCATACACAGGGCAAATAGCACTGGCGTCTGTTCAGAGCATGTACAGTGTATTGGACTTAAGAGGATCTACTGTTCTTGTCAGTTTCCTAAGCAGAGTTGAACTAGATATGGTCGTGTGTGTAAGAAGCACAGTTCTTTTGTTCTGAGCAAGCTCACTATTTTGGCCCTATATGAAACACAGTAGAGTAGAAGAGTGATCGTTTCTCAAAAACAGAGTGTGTTTCTTGTAAGGCGAGCTAGTATTTGTTTCCCAGTTCTAAATGGAGTTGAATCACATGCAGTTTCTGGTCCTACGAGCAAGAGTCGTTTTCTGGTAGGAAAGTCAATATTGTGCTCCCATTGCCACACACAGTGCAAATATCACTCGCGTCTGTTCCCAGCCAGTACAGTGTAATGGACTGAAGAGGAGCTACTGTTCTTGTCAGTTTCCTAAGCAGTGTAAATAGATATGCCTCTGTGTGTAGGAAGCACAGTACTTTTGTTCTGAGCAAGGTCACTTTTCGGACCCCATAGGAAACACATTAGAGTAGAAGAGTGCTCTTTTCTAAAAAGCAGAGTGTGTTTCTTGTAAGGAGAGCTTGCGTTTGTTTCCCAGTCCTAAATGGAGTTGAATCACATGCAGTTTCTGGTCCTACGAGCAAGAGCTGTTTTCTGGTAAGAAGAGTCACTATTGTGCTCCCATTGTCATACACAGTGCAAATAGCACTGGCGTCTGTTCCCAGCATGTACAGTGTATTGGACTGAAGGGAATCTACTGTTCTTGTCAATTTCCTAAACAGAATTGAACTAGATATAGCCGTGTGTGTGGGAAGCACAGTTTTTTTGTTCTGAGTCAGCTCACTGTTTTTGCCCTATAGGAAACACAGCAGAGTAGAAGAGTGTTCTTTTCTCAAAAGTAGAGTGTGTTTCTTGTAAGGCGAGCTAGCGTTTGTTTTCCAGTCCTAAATGGAGTTGAATCACATGCAGTTGTTCGTCCCACGAGTAAGAGTTTTTTTTCTGGTAAGGAAAGTCACTATTGTGCTCCCATTGCCATATACAGTGCAAATAGCACTCTCGTCTGTTTCCAGCAAGTACAGTGTATTGGACTGAAGTGGAGCTACTGTTCTTGTCAGTTTCCTAAGCAGAGTTAAACTATTTATGGCCCGTGTGTGTAGGAAGCACAGTTCTTTTGTTCTGAGCAAGCTCACTGTTCGGACCACATAGGAAACACAGTAGAGTAGAAGAGTGCTCTTTTCTCAAAAGCAGAGTGTGTATCTTGTAAGGCAAGCTAAAGTTTGTTTCCCATTCCTAAATGGGAGTTGAATCACATGCATTTTCAGTCCTACGAGCAAGAGTTGCTTTCTGTGAAGAAGAGTCACTATTGTGCTCACACTGTCATACACAGGGCAAATAGCACTGGCATCTGTTCCCAGCATGTACAGTGTATTGGACTGAAGAGGAGCTACTGTTCTTGTCAGTTTCCTAAGCAGAGTTGAACTAGATATGGCCGTGTGTGTAGGAAGCACAGTTCTTTTGTTCTGAGCAAGCTCACTGTTCGGAACCCATAGGAAAGACAGTAGAGTAGAAGAGTGCTCTTTTCTCAAAAGCAGAGTGTGTTTCTTGTAATGCGAGCTAGCCTTTGTTTCCCAGTCCTAAATGGGAGTTGAATCACATGCAGTTTATGGTCCTAAGAGAGAGAATTGTTTTATGATAAGAAGAGTCAATATTGTGCTCCCACTGTCAAACACAGGGCAAAAAGCACTCGCGTCTGTTCCCAGCAAGTACAGTGTATTGGAATGAAGAGGACCTACTGTTCTTGTCAGTTTCCTAAGCAGAGTTGAACTAGATATAGCCCGTGTGTGTAGGAAGCACAGTTCTTTTTTTTGAGCAAGCTCACTGTTTTAGCCATATAGGAAACATAGTAGAGTAGAAGAGTGCTCTTTTCTCAAAAGCAGAGTGTTTCTTGTAAGGCAATCTAGCGTTTGTTTCCCAGTCCTAAATGGAGTTGAATCACATGCAGTTTTTGGTCCTACAAGCAAGAGTTGTTTTCTGGTAAGAAGAGTCACTATTGTGCTCCCATTGCCACACACAGTGCAAATAGGACTCGCGTCTGTTCCCATCAAGTACAGTGTATTGGACTGAAGAGAAGCTACTGTTCTTGTCAGTTTCCTAAGCAGAATTGAGCTAGCTATGGCCGTGTGTGTTGGAAGAACAGTTCTTTTCTTCTGAGCAAGCTCACTCTTCGGACCCAATAGGAAACACCGTAGAGTAGAAGAGTGCCCTTTTCTCAAAAGCATAGTGTGTTTCTTGTAAGGTGAGCTAGCATTTGTTTCCCTGTCCTAAATGGATTTGAATCACATGCAGTTTCTGGTCCAATGAGCAAGAGTTGTTTTCTGGTAAGAAGAGTCACTATTGCGCTCCCATTGTCATACACAGGGCAAATAGCAATGGCGTCGGTTCCCAGCATGTACAGTGTATTGGACTGAAGAGGATCTACTGTTCTTGTCAGTTTCCTAAGCAAAATTGAACTAGATATGGCCGTGTGTGTAGGAAGCACAGTTCTCTTGCTCTGAGCATGCTCACTGTTCTGGCCCTATAGGAAACACAGTAGAGTAGAAGAGTGCTCTTTTCTCAAAAGCAGAGTGTGTTTCTTGTAAGGCGAGCTAGCGTTTGTTTCCCAGTCCTAAATGGGAGTTGAATCACATGCAGTTTCTGGTCTTATGAGCAAGAATTGTTTTCTGGTAAGAAGAGTCACTATTGTGCTCCCACGGTCATACACAGGACAAATAGCACGGGAGTCTGTTCCCAGCAAATACAGTGTATTGGACTGAAGAGGAGCTACTCTTCTTGTCAGTTTCCTAAGCAGAGTTGAACTAGATATAGCCCGTGTGTGTAGGAAGCACAGTTCTTTTTTTCTGAGCAAGCTCACTTTTCGGACCCCATAGGAAACACATTAGAGTAGAAGAGTGCTCTTTTCTAAAAAGCAGAGTATGCTCCTTGTAAGGAGATCTTGCGTTTGTTTCCCAGTCCTAAATGGAGTTGAATCACATGCCGTTTCTGGTCCTACGAGCAAGAGCGGTTTTCTGGTAAGAAGAGTCACTATTGTGCTCCCATTGTCATACACAGTGCAAATAGCACTGGCGTTGGTTCCCAGCATGTACAGTGTATTGGACTGAAGGGGATCTATTGTTCTTGTCAGTTTCCTAAGCAGAGTTGAACTAGATATAGCCCGTGTGTGTAGGAAGCACAGCTCTTTTTTTCTGAGCAAGCTGACTGTTCGGACCCCATAGGAAACACAGTAGAGTAGAAGAGTGCTCATTTCTCAAAAGCATAGTGTGTTGCTTGTAAGGCGAGCTAGCCTTTGTTTTCCAGTCCTAAATGGAGTTGAAACACATGCAGTTGTTGGTCCTACGAGCAAGAGTTGTTTTCTGGTAAGGAAAGTCACTATTGTGCTCCCATTGCCATGCACAGTGCAAAGAGCACTCGCGTCTGATCCCAGCAAGTACAGTGTATTGTACTGAAGAGGAGGTATTTTTCTTGTCAGTTTCCTAAGCAGAGTTGAACTAGATATGGCCCGTGTGTGTAGGAACCACAGTTCTTTTGTTCTGAGCAAGCTCACTGTTCGGACCCCATAGAAAACACAGTAGAGTAGAAGAGTGCTCTTTTCTAAAAAGCAGAGTGTGTTTCTTGTAAGGAGAGCTTGCGTTTGTTTCCCAGTCCTAAATGGAGTTGAATCACATGCGTATTCTGGTCCTACGAGCAAGAGTTGTTTTCTTGTAAGAAGAGTCACTATTGCGCTCCCACTGTCATACACAGGGCAAATAGCACTGGCGTCCTTTTCCAGCATGTACAGTGTATTGGACTGAAGAGGATCTACTGTTCTTGTCAGTTTCCTAAGCAGAATTGAACTAGCTATGGCCGTGTGTGTAGGAAGCACAGTTCTTTTCTTCTGAGCAAGCTCACTGTTCTGGCCATATAGGAAACACATTAGAGTAGAATAGTGCTCTTTTCTCAAAAGCAGAGTGTGTTTCTTGTAAGGTGAGCTAGCGTTTGATTCCCAGTCCTAAATGTAGTTGAATCCCATGCAGTTTTTCGTCCTATGAGCAAGAGTTGTTTTCTGGTAAGAAGAGTTACTATTGCGCTCCCATTGCCATACACACTGCAAATAGCACTCGCGTCTGTTCCCAGCAAGTAATGTGTATTGGACTGAAGAGGAGCTACTGTTCTTGTCAGATACCTAAGCAGAGTTGAACTAGATATGGCCCGTGTGTGCAGGAAGCACAGTTCTTTTGTTCTGAGCAAGCTCACTTTTCAGACCCCTTAGGAAACACATTAGAGTAGAAGAGTGCTCTTTTCTAAAAAGCAGAGTGTGTTTCTTGTAAGGAGAGCTTGCGTTTGTTTCCCAGTCCTCAATGGAGTTGAATCACATGCAGTTTCCGGTCCTAGGAACAAGAGCTGTTTTCTGGTAAGAAGAGTCACTATTGCGCTCCCATTGTCATACACAGGGCAAATAGAACTGGCGTCTGTTCCCAGCATGTACAGTGTATTGGACTGAAGGGGATCTACTGTTCTTGTCAGTTTCCTAAGCAGAATTGAACTAGATATGGCCCTGTGTGTAGGAAGCACAGTTTTTTTGTTCTGAGCCAGCTCACTGTTTTCGCCCTATAGGAAACACAGCAGAGTAGAAGAGTGTTCTTTTCTCAAAAGTAGAGTGTGTTTCTTGTAAGGCAAGCTAGCGTTTGTTTTCCAGTCCTAAATGGAGTTGAATCACATGCAGTAGTTTGTCCCACGAGTAAGAGTTGTTTTCTGGTAAGGAAAGTCACTATTGTGCTCCCATAGCCATACACAGTGCAAATAGCACTCGCATCTGTTCCCAGCAAGTACAGTGTATTGGACTGAAGAGGAGCTACTGTTCTTGTCAGTTTCCTAAGCAGAGTTAAAGTATATATGTCCCGTGTATGTAGGAAGCACAGTTCTTTTGTTCTGAGCAAGCTCACTGTTCGGACCCCAGAGGAAACACCGTAGAGTAGAAGAGTGCTCTTTTCTCAAAACAGAGTGTGTTTCCTGTAAGGCGAGCTAGCGTTTGTTTCCCAGTCCTAAATGGGAGTTGAATCACATGCATATTCTGGTCCTACGAGCAAGAGTTGTTTTCTAGTAAGAAGAGTCACTATTGCGCTCCCACTGTCATACACAGGGCAAATAGCACTGGCGTCTGTTCCCAGCATGTACATTGTATTGGACTGAAGAGGAGCTACTGTTCTTGTCAGTTTCCTAAGCAGAGTTTAACTAGATATGGCCGTGTGTGTAGGAAGCACAGTTCTTTTGTTCTGAGGAAGCTCACTGTTCGGAACCAATAGGAAACACAGTAGAGTAGAAGAGTGCTCTTTTCTCAAAAGCAGAGTTTGTTTCTTTTAAAGCGAGCTAGTGTTTGTTTCTCAGTCCTAAATTTAGTTGAATCACATGAAATTTTTGGTCCCACGAGCAAGAGTTGTTTTCTGGTAAGAAGAGTCACTATTGCGCTCCCATTGTCATACACAGGGCAAATAGCACTGGCGTCGGTTCCCAGCATGTACACTGTATTGGATTGAAGAGTATGTACTGTTCTTGTCAGTTTCCTAAGCAGAGTTGAACTAGCTATGGCCGTGTGTGTAGGAAGCACAGTTCTTTTGTTCTGAGCAACCTCACTGTTCTGGCCATATAGTAAACACATTAGAGTAGAATAGTGCCCTTTTCTCAAAAGCAGAGTGTGTTTCTTGTAAGGCGAGGTAGCGTTTGTTTCCCAGTCCTAAATGGAGTTGAATCCCATGCAGTTTCTGGTCCTACGAGCAAGAGTTGTTTTCTGGTATCAAGAGTCACTATTGTGCTCCCATTGTCATACACAGGGCAAATAGCACTGGCGTCGGTTCCCAGCATGTACAGTGTATTGGACGGAAGAGGATCTACTGTTCTTGTCAGTTTCCTAAGCAGAATTGAACTAGTTATGGCCGTGTGTGTAGGAAGCACAGTTCTTTTCCTCTGAGCAAGCTCACTGTTCGGACCTCATAGGAAATACAGTAGAGTGGAAGAGTGCCCTTTTCTCAAAAGCAGAGTGTGTTTCTTGTAAGGCGAGCTAGCATTTGTTTCCCTGTCCTAAATGGATTTGAATCACATGCAGTTTCTGGTCCAACGAGCAAGAGTTGTTTTCTGGTAAGAAGAGACACTATCGTGCTCCCATTGCCACACACAGTGCAAATAGTACTCGCGTCTGTTCCCATCAAGTACAGTGTATTGGACTGAAGAGGAGCTACTGTTCTTGTCAGTTTCCTAAGCATAGTTGAACTAGATATGGCCCGTGTATGTAGGAAGCACAGTTCTTTTGTTCTGAGCAAGCTCGCTGTTCGGACCCCATAGGAAACACCGTAGAGTAGAAGAGTGCCCTTTTTTCAAAAGCATAGTGTGTTTCTTGTAAGGTGAGCTAGCATTTGTTTCCCTGTCCTAAATGGATTTGAATCACATGCAGTTTCTGGTCCAACGAGCAAGAGTTGTTTTCTGGTAAAAAGAGTCACTATTGCGCTTCCATTGTCATACACAGGGCAAATAGCACTGGCGTCTGTTCCCAGCATGTACAGTGTATTGGACTGAAGAGGTTATACTGTTCTTGTCAGTCTCCTAAGCAGAGTTGAACTAGATATGCCCGTGTGTGTAGGAAGCACAGTTCTTTTGTTCTGAGCAAACACACTGTTCGGGCCCCACAGTAAACACAGTAGAGTAGAAGAGTGCTCTTTTCTCAAAAGTAGAGTGTGTTTCTTGTAAGGCGAGCTAGTGTTTGTTTCCCAGTCCTAAATGGAGTTGAATCACCTGCAGTTTCTGGTCCTACGAGCAAGAGTTGTTTTCTGGTAAGAAGAGTCACTATTGCGCTCCCATTGTCATACACAGGGCAAATAGCACTGGCGTCTGTTCCCAGCATGTACAGTGTATTGGACTGAAGAGGATCTACTGTTCTTGTCAGTTTCCTAAGCAGAACTGAACTAGATATGGCTGTGTGTGTATGAAGCACGGTTCTTTTGTTCTGAGCAAGCTCACTCTTTTGGCCCTATAGGAAACACAGTAGAGTAGAAGAGTGCTCTTTTCTCAAAAGCAGAGTGTGTTTCTTGTATGGAGAGCTTACGTTTGTTTCCCAGTCCTAAATGGAGTTGAATCACATGCAGTTTTTGGTCCCACGAGCAAGAGTTGTTTTCTGGTAAGGAAAGTCACTATTCGCTCCCTTTCTCATACACAGTGCAAATAGCACACGTGTATTTTCCCAGCAAGTACAGTGTATTGGACTGAAGAGGAGCTACTGTTCTTGTCAGATTCCTAAGCAGAGTTGAACTAGATATTGCCCGTGTGTGTAGGAAGCACAGTTCTTTTGTTCTGAGCAAGCTCAATGTTGTGGCCCTATAGGAAACACATTAGAGTAGAAGAGTGCTCTTTTCTCAAAAGCAGAGTGTGTTTCTTGTAAGGCAAGCTAGCGTTTGTTTCCCAGTCCTAAATGGAGTTGAATCACATGCAGTTTCTGGTCCTACAAGCAAGAGTTGTTTAATGCTAAGAAGTGTCACTATTGCGCTCCCATTGTCATACACAGGGCAAATAGCACTGGTGTCTGTTCCCAGCATGTACACTGTATTGGACTGAAGAGGATCTACTGTTCTTGTCAGTTTCCTAAGCAGAGTTGAACTAGATATGGCTGTGTGTGTAGGAAGCACAGTTTTTTTGTTCTGAGCAAGCTGGCCCTATAGGAAAAACAATAGAGTAGAAGAGTGATCTTTTCTCAAAAGCAGAGTGTGTTTCTTGTAAGGTGAGCTCGCGTTTTTTTCCCAATCCTAAATGGAGTTGAATCCCATTTAGTTTCTGGTCCTAAGAGCAAGAGTTGTTTTCTGGTAAGAAGAGTCACTATTGCGCTCCCATTGCCATGCACAAGGCAAATAGCACTGGTGTCTTTTCCCAGCATGTACAGTGTATTGGACTGAAGAGGATCTACTGTTATTGTCAGTTTCCTAAGCAGAGTTGAACTAGATATGGCCCGTGTGTGTAGGAAGCACAGTTCTTTTGTTCTGAGAAAGCTCACTCCTCTGGCCCTATAAGAAACACATTAGAGTAGAAGACTGCTCTTTTCTCAAAAGCATAGTGAGTTTCTTGTAAGTCAAGCTAGCGTTTGATTCCCAGTCCTAAATGGATTTGAATCACATGCAGTGTCTGGTCCTACGAGCAGGAGTTTTTTTCTGGTAAGAATAGTGACTATTGCGCTCCCATTGCTATACACAGTGCAAATAGCACTCGCGTCTCTTCCCAGGAAGTACCGTGTATTGGACTGAAGAGGAGATACTGTTCTTGTAAGATTCCTAAGCAGAGTTGTACTAGATATGGCCCGTGAGTGTACGAGGCACAGTTCTTTTATTATGAGCAAGCTCACTGTTCGGACCCCATAGGCAAAACAGTAGAGTAGAAGAGTGCACTTTTCTCAAAAGCAGAGTGTGTTTCTTGTAAGGCGAGCTAGCGTTTGTTTCCCTGTCCTAAATGGAGTTGAATCACATACAGTTTCTGGTCCTACAAGCAAGAGTTGTTTTCTAGAAAGAAGAGTCACTATTGCGCTCCCATTGTCATACACAGTGCAAATAGCACTGGCGACCATTCCCAGCATTTACAGTGTATTGGACTGAAGCGGAGCTACTGTCCTTGTCAGTTTGCTAAGCAGAGTTGAACTAGATATGGCCCGTGTGTGTAGGAAGCACCCTTCTTTTGTTTTGAGCAAGCTCACTGTTCTGCCCTATAGGAAACACAGTAGAGTAGAACAGTGCTCTTTTCGCAAAAGCAGAGTGTGTCTCTCGTAAGGCGAGCTATGGTTTGTTTCCCAGTCCAAAATGGAGTTGAATCCCATGCGGTTTCTGTTCCTACGAGCAAGAGTTGTTTTCTGGTAATAAGAGTCACTATTGACCTCCCATTGCAATACACAGTGCAAATAGCACTCGCGTCTGTTCCCAGCAAGTACAGTGTATTGGACTGAAGAGGATCTACTGTTCTTTTCAGTTTCCTAAGCTGAGTTGAACTAGATATGGCCCGTGTGTGCAGGAAGCACAGTTCTTTTGTTCTGAGCAAGCTCTCTGTTCGGACCTCATAGGAAACACAGTAGAGTAGAAGAGTGTTCTTTTCTGAAAAGCAGAGTGTGTTTCTTGTAAGGCAAACTAGCGTTTGTTTCCCAGTCCTAAAAGGAGTTGAATCACATGCAGTTTTTGGTCCTACTAGCAAGAGTTGTTTTCTAGAAAGAAGAGTCACTATTGTGCTCCCATTTTCATACACAGGGCAAATAGCACTGGCGTCTGTTGCGAGCATTTATAGTGTATTGGACTGAACAGGAGCGACTGTCCTTGTCGTTTGCTAAGCAGAGTTGAACTTGATATGGCCCGTGTGTAGGAAGCACAGTTCTTTTGTTCTGAGCAAGCTCACTGTTCTGGCCCTATAGGAAACACAGTAGAGTAGAAGAGTGCTCTTTTCGCAAAAGCAGAGTGTGTTTCTTGTAAGGCGAGCTAGGGTTTGTTTCCCAGTCCTAAATGGAGTTGAATCCCATGCAGTTTCTGTTCCTACGAACAAGAGTTGTTTTCTTGTAAGGAAAGTCACTATTGCGCTCCCATTGCCGTAGACAGTGCAAATAGCACTCGCGTCTGTTCCCAGCAAGTACCTTGTATTGGACTGAAGAGGAGATACTGATCTTGTCAGTTTCCTAAGCAGTGTTGAACTGGATATGGCCCGTGTATGTAGGAAGCCCAGTTCTTTTGTTCTGAGCAAGCTCACTGTTCTGGCCCTATAGGAAACACAATAGAGTCGAAGAGTGCTCCTTTCTCAAAAGCAGAGTGTGTTTCTTGTAAGGCGAGATAGCATTTGTTTCCCAGTCCTAAATGGAGTTGAGAAACATGCAGTTTTTGGTCCTACGAGCAAGAGTTGTTTTCTGGTAAGGAAAGTCACTATTGCGCTCCTATTGTCATACAGAGTGCAAATAGCACTCACGTCTGTTCCCAGCTAGTACAGTGTATTGTTCTAAAGAGGAGGTACGGTTCTTGTCAGTTTCCTAAGCAGGGTTGAACTAGATATGGCCTGTGTGTGTAGGAAGCACAGTTCTTTTGTTCTGAGCAAGCTCGCTGTTCGGACCCCATAGGAAACACAGTAGAGTAGAACAGTGCTCTTTTCTCAAAAGCAGAGTCTGTTTCTTGTAAGGCTAGCTAGCGTTTATTTCCCAGTTCTAAATGGAGTTGAATCACATGCAGTTTTCAGTCCCGCAAGCAAGAGTTGTTTTCTGGTAAGGAAAGTCACAATTGAGTTCCCATTACCATAAACAGTGCAAATAGCACTCGCGTCTGTTCCCAGCAAGTACAGTATATTGGACTGAAGAGGAGCTACTGTTCTTGTCAGTTTCCTAAGCAGAGTTGAATTAGATATGGCCCGTGTGTGTAGGAATCACAGTTCTTTTGTTCTGAGCAAGCTCACTGTTCAGACCCCATAGGAAACACAGTAGAGTAGAAGAGTGCTCTTTTCTCAAAAGCAGAGTGTATTTCTTGTAAGGAGAGCTAGTGTTTGTTTCCCAGTCAGAAATGGAGTTGAATCCCATGCAGTTTTTGGACCTACGAGCACGAGTAGTTTTCTGGTAAGGAGAGTCACTATTGCGCTCCCATTTTCATACACAGGGCAAACAGCACACGCGTCTGTTCCCAGCAAGTACAGTGTATTGGAGTTAAGAGGATCTACTGTTCTTGTCAGTTTCCTAAGCAGAATTGAACTAGATATGGCCGTGTGTGTAGGAAGCACAGTTCTTTTGTTCTGAGCAAGCTCACTGTTCGGACCCCATAGGAAACACAGTAAAGTAGAAGAGTGCTCTTTTCTCAAAAGCAGAGTGTGTTTCTTGTAAGGCGAGCTAGCGTTTGTTTTCCAGTTCTAAATGGAGTTGAATCACATGCAGTTTTTGTTCCTACGAGAAAGAGATATTTTCTTGTAAGGAAAGTTACTATTGCGCTCCCATTGTCATACAAAGGACAAATAGCACTGGCCTCTGTTCCCAGCAAGTACAGTGTATTGGACTGAAGAGGATCTACTGTTCTTGTCAGTTTCCTAACCAGAATTGAACTAGATATGGCCGTGTGTGTAGGAAACACAGTTCTTTTGTTCTGAGCAAGCTCACTCTTCTGGCCCTATAATAAACACAGTAGAGTAGAAGAGTGCTCTTTTCTCAAAAGCAGAGTGTGTTTCTTTTAAGGCAAGCTAGCTTTTGTTTCCCAGTCCTTAATGGAGTTGAAACACATGCAGTTTTTGGTCCTATGAACAAGAGTTTTTTTCTGGTAAGGAAAGTCACTCTTGTTCTCCCAATGCCATACACAGTGAAATTAGCACTCGCATCTGTTCCCAGCAAGTACAGTGTATTGGACTGAAGAGTAGCTACTGTTCTTGTCAGTTTCCTAAGCAGAGTTGAACTAGATATGGCCCGTTTGTGTAGGAAGCACAGTTCATTTGTTCTGAGCAAGCTCACTGTTAGGACCCTATAGGACAGACAGTAGAGTGGAAGAGTGCTCTTTTCTCAAAAGCAGAGTGTGTTTCTTGTAAGGAAAGCTAGCGTTTTTTTCCCAGTCCTAAATAGAGTTGAATCCCATGTAGTTTCTGTTCCTACGAGCAAGAGTTGTTTTCTGGTAAGAAGGGTCACTATTGCGCTCCCACTGATATACACAGTGCAAATAGCACTAGTGTCTGTTCCCAGCAAGTACAGTGTATTGGACTGAAGAGGAGCTACTGATCTTGTCAGTTTCCTAAGCAGAGTTGAACTGGATATGGCCCGTGTATGTAGGAAGCACAGTTCTTTTGTTCTGAGCAAGCTCACTGTTCAGACCCCATAGGAAAAAAAGTAGAGTAGAAGAGTGCTCCTTTATCAAAAGCAGAGTGTGTTTCTTGTAAGGTGAGATAGCGTTTGTTTCCCAGTCCTAAGTGGAGTTGAGCCACATGCAGTTTTTGGTCCTACGAGGAAGAGTTGTTTTCTAGTAAGGAATGTCACTATTGCGCTCCTATTGCCATACAGAGTGCAAATAGCACTCACGTCTGTTCCCAGCAAGTACAGTGTATTGTTTTGAAGAGTAGCTACTGTTCTCGTGAGTTTCCTAAGCAGAGTGTAACTAGATATGGCCCGTGTGTGTAGGAAGCACAGTTCTTTTGTTCTGAGCAAGCTCACTATTCAGACCCCATAGGAAACACAGTGGAGTAGAAGAGTGCTCTTTTCTCAAAAGCAGAGTGTGTTTCTTGTAAGGCGAGCTAGAGTTTGTTTCCCAGTCCTAAATGGAGTTTAGTCACATGCAGTTTCTGGTCCTAGGAGCAAGAGTTGTTTCCTGGTAAGAAGAGTCACTATTACTCTCGCATTGCCATACACAGTGCAAATAGCACTCGCGTCTGTTCCCAGCAAGTAATGTGTATTGGACTGAAGAGGAGCTACTGTTCTTGTCAGTTTCCCAAGCAGAGTTGAATTAGATATGGCCCGTGTGTGTAGAAAGCACAGTTCTTTTGTTCTGAGCAAGCTCACTGTTCGGACCCCATAGGAAACACAGTAGAGTAGAAGAGTGCCCTTTTCTCAAAAGCAGAGTGTGTTTCTTGTAAGGCGATCTAGTGTTTGTTTCCCAGTCATAAATGGAGTTGAATCCCATGTAGTTTCTATTCTTATGAGCAAGAGTTGTTTTCTGGTATGAAGAGTCACCATTGCGCTCCCATTGCTATACACAGTGCAAATAGCACTCGTGTCTGTTCCCAGCAAGTACAGTGTATTGGACTGAAGAGGAGCTACTGTTCTTGTATGTTTCCTAAGCAGAGTTGTACTAGATATGGCCCGTCAGTGCAGGAAGCAGAGTTCTTTTGTTCTGAGCTAGCTCACTGTTCGGACCCCATAGGCAACACTGTAGTGTAGAAGAGTGCTCTTTTCTCAAAAGCAGAGTGTGTTTCTTGTAAGGAGAGGTAGCGTTTGTTTCCTAGTCCTAAATGGAGTTGAATCACATGCAGTTTCTGGTCCTATGAGCAAGAGTTGTTTTCTAGAAAGAAGAGTCACTATTGCCCTCCCATTGTCATACAAAGGACAAATAGCACTGGTGTCTGTTCCCAGCAAGTACAGTGTATTGGACTGAAGAGGATCTACTGTTCCTATCAGTTTCCTAACCAGAATTGAACTAGATATGGCCGTGTGTGTAGGAAGCACAGTTCTTTTGTTCTGAGCAAGCTCAATCTTCTGGCCCTATAGTTAACACAGTAGAGTAGAAGAGTGCTCTTTTCTCAAAAGCAGAGTGTGTTTCTTGTAAGTCGAGCTAGCGTTTGTTTCCCAGTCCTAAATGGAGTTGAATCACATACAGTTTCTGGTCCTTCGAGCAAGAGTTGTTTTCTAGAAAGAAGAGTCACTATTGCGCTCCCATTGAAATACACAGTGCAAATAGCACTGGCGACTGTTCCCAGCATTTACAGTGTATTGGACTGAAGTTGAGCTACTGTCCTTGTCAGTTTGCTAAGCAGAGTTGAACTAGATATGACCCGTGTGTGCAGGAATCACAGTTCTTTTGTTCTGAGCAAGCTCTCTCTTCGGACCTCACAGGAAACACAGTAGAGTAGAAGAGTGCTCTTTTCTGAAAAGCAGAGTGTGTTTCTTGTAAGGCAAGCTACAGTTTGTTTCCCAGTCCTAAAAGGAGTTGAATCACATGTAGTTTTTGGTCCTACAAGCAAGAGTTGTTTTCTAGAAAGAAGAGTCACTATTGGGCTCCCATTGTCATACACAGGGCAAATAGCACTGGAGAATGTTCCCAGCATTTATAGTGTATTGGACTGAAGAGGATCTACTCTTCTTGTCAGTTTCATAAGCAGAGTTGAACTAGATGTGGTCCGTGTGTGTAGGTAGCACAGTTATTTTGTTCTGAGCAAGCTCAAAGTTCTGGCACTATAGGAAACCCAGTAGAGTAAAAGAGTGCTCTTTTCTCAAAAGCAGAGTTTGTTTCTCATAAGGCGAGCTAGCGTTTGTTTCCAGTCCTAAATGGAGTTGAATCACATGCAGTTTTGTTTTACAATCAAGAGTTGTTTTCTGGCAAGGAAAGTCACTATTGCCCTCCATTGACATATACAGTGCAAATAGCACTCGCGTCTGTTCCCACCAAGTACAGTGTATTGGACTGAAGAGGAGCTACTGTTCTTGTCAGTTTCCTAAGCAGAGTTGAACTAGATATGGCCCGTGTACGTAGGAAGCAAAATTCATTTGTTCTGAGCAAGCTCACTGCTCGGACCCCATAGGAAACAGTGCAGAGAAGAAAGGTGCTATTTTCTCAAAAGCAGATTGTGTTTCTTGTAAGGCGAGCTAGTGTTTGTTTCCCAGTCCTAAATGGAGTTGAATCACATGCAGTTTCTGGTCCTATAAGCAAGAGTTGTTTTCTGGTAAGGAATCACTATTGCGGTCCCATTGCCATACACAGTTCAAATAGCACTCGCGTCTGTTCCCAGCAAGTACAGTTTATTGGACTGAAGAGGAGCTACTGTTCTTGTCAGTTTCCTAAGCAGAGTTGAACTAGATATGGCCAGTGTGTGTAGGAAGCACAGTTCTTTTGTTCTGAGCAAGCTCACTGTTCTGGTCCCATAGGAAAAACAGTAGAGTAGAAGAGTGCTCTTTTCTCAAAAGCAGAGTGTGTTTCTTGTAGGGCGAGCTAGCGTTTGTTTCCCAGTCGTAAATGGAGTTGAATCCCATGCAGTTTCTGGTCCTAAAAGCAAGAGTTGTTTTCTGGTAAGAAGAGTCACTATTGCGCTCCCATTTTCATACACAGGGCAAATAGCACACGCGTCTGGTCCCAGCAAGTACATTGTATTGGACTGAGGAGGTGCTACTGTTCTTGTCATTTTCCTAAGCAGAATTGAACTAGATATGGCCATGTGTGTAGGAAGCACAGTTCTTTTGTTCTGAGCAAGCTCACAGTTCTGGCCCTATAGGAAACACAGGAGAGTAGAAGAGTGCTCTTTTCTCAAAAGCAGAGTGTGTTTCTTGTAAGACGAACTAGCATTTGTTTCCCAGTCCTAAATGGAGTTGAATCACTTGCAGTTTCTGGTCCTACGAACAAGAGTTGTTTTCTGGTAAGGAAAGTCACTATTGTGCTCCCATTGCCATACACATTGCAAATACCACTCGCGTCTGTTCCCACCAAGTACAGTATGTTGGACTGAAGAGGAGCTACTGTTCTTGTCAGTTTCCTAAGCAGAGTTGAACTAGATATGTCCCGTGTACGTAGGAAGCACAGTTCTTTTGTTCTGAGCAAGCTCACTGTTCGGACCCCATAGGAAACAGTGTAGAGTAGAAGAGTGTTCTTTACTGAAAAGCAGAGTGTGTTTATTGTAAGGCTAGCTAGTGTTTGTTTCCCAGTCAGAAATGGAGTTGAATCCCATGCAGTTTCTGGTCCTACAAGCAAGAGTTGTTTTCTGGTAAGAAGAGTCACTATTGCGCTCCCATTGTCATACACAGTGCAAATAGCACTGGCGTCTGTTCCCAGCTTGTACTGTGTATTGGACTGAAGAGGATGTACTGTTCTTGTCAGTTCTTTAATCAGAATTGAACTAGATATGGACCGTGTGTGTAGGAAGTACAGTTCTTTTATTCTGAGCAGGCTCACTGTTCTAGCACTATAGGAAACACAGTAGAGTAGAAGAGTGTCTTTTCTCAAAAGCAGAGTGTGTTTCTTGTAAGGCGAGCTAGCGTTTGTTTCCCAGTCCTAAATGGAGTTGAATCACATGCAGTTTCTTGTCCTGCGAGCAAGAGATGTTTTCTGGTAAGAAGAGTCACTATTGCGCTCCCATTGTCATACACAGGGCAAATAGCACTGGTGTCAGTTCCCAGCATGTACAGTGTATTGGACTAAAGAAGATCTACTGTTCTTGTCAGTTTCCTAAGCAGAATTGATCTAGATATGGCCGTGAGTGTAGGAAGCACAGTTCTTTTGTTCTGAGCAAGCTCACTGTTCTGGCCCTATAGGAAACACAGCAGAGTAGAAGAGTGATCTTTTCTCAAAAGCAGAGTCTCCTTCTTGTAAGGCGAGCTAGCGATTATTTCCCAGTTCTAAATGGAGTTGAATCACATGCAGTTTTCGGTCCTACGAGCAAGAGTTGTTTTCTGGTAAGAAGAGTCACTATTGTGTTCCCATTGCCATACACAGGGCAAATAGGACTCGCGTCTGTTCCCAGCAAGTACAGTGTATTGGACTGAAGAGGATCTACTGTTCTTGTAAGTTTCCTAAGCAAAGTTGAACTAGATATGGCCCGTGTGTGTAGGAAGTACACTTCATTTGTTCTGAGCAAGCTCACTCTTCTGGCCCAATAGGAAACACAGTAGAGTAGAGGAGTGCTCTTTCTCAAAAGCAGAATGTGTTTCTTGTAAGGCGAGCTAACGTTTTTTTCACAGTCCAAAATGGAGCTGAATCACATGCAGTTTCTGGTCCTACGAGCAAGGGATGTATTCTAGTAAGGAAAGTCACTATTGTGCTCCCTTTGTGATAAACAGTGCAAATAGCACTCACGTCTGTTCCCAGCAAGTACAGTGTATTGGACTGAAGAGGAGCTACTGTTCTTGTCAGTTTCCTAAGCAGAGTTGAACTAGATATTGCTCGTGTGTGTAGGAAGCACAGTTCTTTTGTTCTGAGCAAGCTCACTGTTCTGGCCCTATAGGAAACACAGAAGAGTAGAAGAGTGCTCTTTTCTCAGAAGCAGAGTGTGTTTCTTGTAAGGTGTGCTAGCGTTTGTTTCCCAGTCCTAAATGGAGTTGAATCCCATGCAGTTTCTGGTCCTACGAGCAAGAGTTGTCTTCTGGTAAGAAGAGTCACTATTGTGCTACCATTGCCATACACAGTGCAAATAGCACTCGCGTCTGTTCCCAGCAAGTACAGTGTATTGGACAGCAGAGGAGCTACTGTTCTTGTCAGTTTCCTAAGCAGAGTTGAACTACATATGGCCCGTGTGTGTGAAGCACAGTTCTTTTGTTCTGAGCAAGCTCAATTTTCGGACCCCATAGTAAACACAGTAGAGTATCAGAGTGCTCTTTTCTCAAAAGCAGAGTGTGTTTCTTGTAAGGCTAGCTAGTGTTTGTTTCCCAGTCAAAAACGGATTTGAATCCCATGCAGTATCTGGTCCTAGGAGCAAGAGTTGTTTTCTGGTAAGAGGAGTCACTATTTCGCTCCCATTGACATACACAGTGCAAATAGCACTCGCTTCTGCTCTCAGCAAGTACAGTGTATTGGACTGAATAGGAGCTACTGTTCTTGTCAGTTTCCTAAGCAGAGTTGAACTAGATATAGCCCATGTGTGTAGGAAGCACAGTTCTTTTGTTCTGAGCAAGCTCACTGTTCTGGCCCTATAGGAAACACAGTAGAGTAGAAGAGTGCTCTTTTCTCAAAAGCAGATTGTGTTTCTTGTAAGGTGAGCTAGCATTTGTTTCCCAGTTCTAAATGGAGTTGAATTACATGCAGTTTCTTGTCCTATGAGCAAGAGTTGTTTTCTGGTAAGAAGAGTCACTATTGCGCTCCTACTGCCATACACAGTGCAAACAACACTTTCTACTGTTCTTTGCAAGTACAGTGTATTGGACAGAAGAGGAGCTACTGTTCTTGTCAGTTTCCTAAGCAGAGTTGAAGTAGATATAGCCCGTGTGTGTAGGAAGCACAGTTCTTTTGTTCTGAGCAAGCTCACTGTTCTGGCCCTATAGGAAACACAGAAGAGTAGAAGCGTGCTCTTTTCTCAGAAGCAAAGTTTGGTTCTTGTAAGGCGAGCTAGCGTTTGTTTCCCAGTCCTAAATGGAGTTGAATCACATGCAGTTTCTGGTCCTACGAGCAAGAGTTGTTTTCTGGTAAAAAGAGTCACTATTGTACTACCATTACCATTCTCAGTGCAAATAGCACTCGCGTCTGTTCCCAGCAAGTACAGTGTATTGGACAGAAGAGGAGCTACTGTTCTTGTCAGTTTCCTAAGCAGAGTTGAACTAGATATGGCCCGTGTGTGTGAAGCACAGTTCTTTTGTTCTGAGCAAGCTCAATTTTCGGACCCCCTAGTAAACACTGTAGAGAAGAAGAGTGCTCTTTTCTCAAAAAAGAGTGTGTTTCTTGTAAGGCTAGCTAGTGTTTGTTTCCCAGTCAGAAACGGAGTTGAATCCCATGCTGTTTCTGGTCCTAGGAGCAAGAGTTGTTTTCTGGTAAGAAGAGTCACTATTTCGCTCCCATTGCCATACACAGTGCAAATAGCACACGCTTCTGCTCCCAGCAGTACAGTGTATTGGACTGAATAGGAGCTACTGTTCTTGTCAGTTTCCTAAGCAGAGTTGAACTAGATATAGCCCTTGTGTGTAGGAAGCACAGTTCTTTTGTTCTGAGCAAGCTCACTGTTCTGGCCCTATAGGAAACACAGTAGAGTAGAAGAGTGCTCTTTTCTCAAAAGCAGAGTTTTTTTCTTGTAAGGTGAGCTAGCGTTTGTTTCCCAGTCCTAAATGGAGTTGAATCACATGCAGTTTTTGGTCCTACAAGCAAGGGATGTTTTCTGGTAAGGAAAGTCACTATTGTGCTCCCTTTGCCATAAACAGTGCAAATAGCACTCGCTTCTGTTTTCAGCAAGTACAGTGTTTTGGACTGAAGAGGAGCTACTGTTCTTGTCAGTTTCCTAAGCAGAGTTGAACGAGATATGGCCCGTGTGTTTAGGAAGCACAGTTCTTTTGTTCTGAGCAAGCTCACTGTTCTGGACCTATAGAAAACACAGAAGAGTAGAAGAGTGCTCTTTTCTCAAAAGCAGAGTGTGTTTCTTTTAAGGTGAGCTAGCATTTGGTTCCCAGTCCTAAATGGAGTTGAATTACATGCAGTTTCTTGTCCTATGAGCAAGAGTTGTTTTCTGCTAAGAAGAGACACTATTGCACTCCTATTGCCATACACAGTGCTAACAACTCTTTCTACTGTTCTTTGCAAGTACAGTGTATTGGACAGAAGAGGAGCTACTGTTCTTGTCAGTTTCCTAAGCAGAGTTGAACTAGATATGGCCCGTGTGTAGGAAGCACAGTTCTTTTGTTCTGAGCAAGCTCACTGTTCGGACACGATACGAAACACAGTAGAGTAGAAGAGTGCTCTTTTCTCAAAAGCAGAGTGTATTTCTTGTAAGGCGAGCTAGCGTTTGTTTCCCAGTCCGATATGGAGTTGAATCACATGCAGTTTCTGGTCCTACAAGCAAGAGTTGTTTTCTGGTAAGAAGAGTCACTATTGCGCTCCCATTGCCATACACAGTGCAAAGAGCACTCGGGTCTGCTCCCAGCAAGTACAGTGTATTGGACTGAAGATGATCTACTGTTCTTGTCAGTTTCCTAAGCAGAGTTGAACTAGATATGGCCCGTGTGTGTAGGAAGCACAGTTTTTTGGTTCTGAGCAAGCTCACTGTTCGGACCCCATAGGAAACACAGTAGAATAGAAGAGTGCTCTTTTCTCAAAAGCAGAGTGTTTCTGGTAAGGTGAGCTAGCATTTTGTTCCCAGTCCTAAATGGAGTTAAATTACATGCAGTTTCTTGTCCTATGAGCAAGAGTTGTTTTCTGGTAAGAAGAGTCACTATTGCGCTCCTATTGCCATACACAGTGCTAACAACTCTCGCTAATGTTCTTTGCAAGTACAGTGTATTGGACAGAAGAGGAGCTACTGTTCTTGTCAGTTTCCTAAGCAGAGTTGAACTAGATATGGCCTGTGTGTGTAGTAAGCACAGTTCTTTTGTTCTGAGCAAGCTCACTGTTTTGGACCTATAGGAAACACAGTAGAGTAGAAGAGTGATCTTTTCTCCAAAGCAGAGTGTGTTTCTTGTAAGGCGAGCTAGCGTTTGTTTCCCAGTCCTAAATGGAGTTGAATCACATGCAGTTTCTGGTCCTACGAGCAAGAGTTGTTTTCTGGTAAGAAGAGTCACTATTGTGCTCCCATTGCCATACACAGTGCAAGTAGCACTCGCGTCTGCTCCCAGCAAGTACAGTGTATTGGACTGAAGAGGAGCTACTGTTCTTGTCAGTTTCCTAAACAGAGTTGAACTAGATATAGCCCCTGTGTGTAGGAAGCACAGTTCTTTTGTTCTGAGCAAGCTCACTCTTCTGGCCTATAAGAAACACAGTAGAGTAGAAGAGTGCTCTTTTCTCAAAAGCAGAGTGTTTTTCTTGTAAGGCGAGCTAGAGTTTGTTTCCCAGTCCTAATGGAGTTGAATCACATGGAGTTTCTGTCCTAGGAGCAAGACTTGTTTTCTGGAAAGGAAAGTCAGTATTGTGCTCCCTTTGCCATACACAGTGCAAATAGCACTCGCGTCTGTTCCCAGCAAGTACAGTGTATTCGACTGAAGAGGAGCTACTGCTCTTGTCAGTTTCGTAAGCAGAGTTAAACTAGATATGGCCCGTGTGTGTAGGAAGCACATTTCCTTTGTTCTGAGCAAGCTCACTGTTCTGGCCCTATAGGAAACACAGTAGAGTAGAAGAGTGCTCTTTTCTCCAAAGCAGGCTGTGTTTCTCCTAAGGCGAGCTAGCGTTTCTTTCCAAGTACTAAATGGACATGAATCACATGCAGTTTCTGGTCCTACAAGCAAGAGTTGTTTTCTGCTAAGAAGAGTCACTATTGCGCTCCCATTGCCATACACAGGGCAAATAGCACTCGCATTTGTTCCCAGCATTTACAGTATATTGGACTGAAGAGGATCTACTGTTCTTGTCAGTTTACTAAGCAGAGTTGCTACTAGATATGGCCCGTGTGTGTAGGAAGCACATTTCTTTGTTCTGAGCAAGCTCACTGTTCGCACCCCATTGGAAACACAGTAGAGTAGAAGAGTGCTCTTTTCTCAGAAGCAGAGTGTGTTTCTTGTAAGGCTGGCTAGTGTTTGTTTCCCAGTCAGAAACAGAGTTGAATCTCATGCAGTTTCTGGTCCTACGAGCACGAGTTGTTTTCTGGTAAGAGGAGTCACTATTGCGCTCACATTGCCTTACACAGTGCAAATAGCACTCGCGTCTGCTAACTGCAAATACAGTGTATTGCACTGAAGAGGAGCTACTGTTCTTGTCAGTTTCCTAAGCAGAGTTGAACTAGATATGGCCCGAGTGTGTAGGAAGCACAGTTCTTTTGTTCTGAGCAAGCTCACTCTTCTGGCCTATAGGAAACACAGTAAAGTAGAACAGTGCTCTTTTCTCAAAAGCAGAGTGTGTTTCTTGTAAGGCGAGCTTGCGTTTGCTTCCCAGTCCTAAATGGAGTTGAATCACATGCAGTTTCTGGTCCTACAAGCAAGAGTTGTTTTCTGGAAAGGAAAGTCACTATTGTGTTCCCTTTGCCATACACAGTGCAAATAGCACTCGCGTTTGTTCCCAGCAATTACAGTGTATTGGACTGAAGAGGAGCTACTGCTCTTGTCAGGTTCCTAAGCAGAGTTGAACTAGATATAGCCCGTGTGTGTAGGAAGCACAGCTCTTTTGTTCTGAGCAAGCTCACTGTTCAGACCCCATAGGAAACACAGTAGCATAGAAGAGGGCTCTTTTCTCAAAAGCAGAGTGTGTTTCTTGTAAGGCGAGCTAGCGTTTGTTTCCCAGTCCTAAATGGAGTTGAATCACATGCAGTTTCTGGTCCTACGAGCAAGAGTTGTTTTCTGGTAAGAAGAGTCACTATTGTGCTCCCATTGTCATATACAGGGCAAATAGCTCTGGCGTCTGTTCCCAGCATGTACAGTGTATTGGACTGAAGATGATCTACTGTTCTTGTCAGTTTCCTAAGCAGAGTTGAACTAGATATGGCCCGTGTGTGTAGGAAGCACAGTTCTTTTGTTCTGAGCGAGCTCACTGTTCGGACCCCATAGGAAACACAGTACAAAAGAAGAGTGCCCTTTTCTCAAAAGCAGAGTGTGTTTCTTGTAAGGCGAGCTAGCGTTTGTTTCCCAGTCCAAAATCGAGTTGAATCACATGCAGTTTCTGGTCCTACGAGGAAGGGATGTTTTCTGGTAAGGAAAGTCACTATTGGGCTCCCATTGTCATACACAGGGCAAATAGCACTGGAGAATGTTCCCAGCATTTATAGTGTATTGGACTGAAGAGGATCTACTCTTCTTGTCAGTTTCATAAGCAGAGTTGAACTAGATGTGGTCCGTGTGTGTAGGTAGCACAGTTCTTTTGTTCTGAGCAAGCTCAAAGTTCTGGCACTATAGGAAACCCAGTAGAGTAAAAGAGTGCTCTTTTCTCAAAAGCAGAGTTTGTTTCTCATAAGGCGAGCTAGCGTTTGTTTCCAGTCCTAAATGGAGTTGAATCACATGCAGTTTTGTTTTACAATCAAGAGTTGTTTTCTGGCAAGGAAAGTCACTATTGCCCTCCATTGACATATACAGTGCAAATAGCACTTGCGTCTGTTCCCACCAAGTACAGTGTATTGGACTGAAGAGGAGCTACTGTTCTTGTCAGTTTCCTAAGCAGAGTTGAACTAGATATGGCCCGTGTACGTAGGAAGCAAAATTCATTTGTTCTGAGCAAGCTCACTGCTCGGACCCCATAGGAAACAGTGCAGAGAAGAAGAGTGCTATTTTCTCAAAAGCAGATTGTGTTTCTTGTAAGGCGAGCTAGTGTTTGTTTCCCAGTCCTAAATGGAGTTGAATCACATGCAGTTTCTGGTCCTATAAGCAAGAGTTGTTTTCTGGTAAGGAATCACTATTGCGGTCCCATTGCCATACACAGTTCAAATAGCACTCGCGTCTGTTCCCAGCAAGTACAGTTTATTGGACTGAAGAGGAGCTACTGTTCTTGTCAGTTTCCTAAGCAGAGTTGAACTAGATATGGCCAGTGTGTGTAGGAAGCACAGTTCTTTTGTTCTGAGCAAGCTCACTGTTCTGGTCCCATAGGAAAAACAGTAGAGTAGAAGAGTGCTCTTTTCTCAAAAGCAGAGTGTGTTTCTTGTAGGGCGAGCTAGCGTTTGTTTCCCAGTCGTAAATGGAGTTGAATCCCATGCAGTTTCTGGTCCTAAAAGCAAGAGTTGTTTTCTGGTAAGAAGAGTCACTATTGCGCTCCCATTTTCATACACAGAACAAATAGCACACGCGTCTGGTCCCAGCAAGTACATTGTATTGGACTGAGGAGGTGCTACTGTTCTTGTCAGTTTCCTAAGCAGAATTGAACTAGATATGGCCATGTGTGTAGGAAGCACAGTTCTTTTGTTCTGAGCAAGCTCACTGTTCTGGCCCTATAGGAAACACAGGAGAGTAGAAGAGTGCTCTTTTCTCAAAAGCAGAGTGTGTTTCTTGTAAGACGAACTAGCATTTGTTTCCCAGTCCTAAATGGAGTTGAATCACTTGCAGTTTCTGGTCCTACGAACAAGAGTTGTTTTCTGGTAAGGAAAGTCACTATTGCGCTCCCATTGCCATACACATTGCAAATACCACTCGCGTCTGTTCCCACCAAGTACAGTATGTTGGACTGAAGAGGAGCTACTGTTCTTGTCAGTTTCCTAAGCAGAGTTGAACTAGATATGTCCCGTGTACGTAGGAAGCACAGTTCTTTTGTTCTGAGCAAGCTCACTGTTCGGACCCCATAGGAAACAGTGTAGAGTAGAAGAGTGTTCTTTACTCAAAAGCAGAGTGTGTTTATTGTAAGGCTAGCTAGTGTTTGTTTCCCAGTCAGAAATGGAGTTGAATCCCATGCAGTTTCTGGTCCTACAAGCAAGAGTTGTTTTCTGGTAAGAAGAGTCACTATTGCGCTCCCATTGTCATACACAGTGCAAATAGCACTGGCGTCTGTTCCCAGCTTGTACTGTGTATTGGACTGAAGAGGATGTACTGTTCTTGTCAGTTCTTTAATCAGAATTGAACTAGATATGGACCGTGTGTGTAGGAAGTACAGTTCTTTTATTCTGAGCAGGCTCACTGTTCTAGCACTATAGGAAACACAGTAGAGTAGAAGAGTGTCTTTTCTCAAAAGCAGAGTGTGTTTCTTGTAAGGCGAGCTAGCGTTTGTTTCCCAGTCCTAAATGGAGTTGAATCACATGCAGTTTCTTGTCCTGCGAGCAAGAGATGTTTTCTGGTAAGAAGAGTCACTATTGCGCTCCCATTGTCATACACAGGGCAAATAGCACTGGTGTCAGTTCCCAGCATGTACAGTGTATTGGACTAAAGAAGATCTACTGTTCTTGTCAGTTTCCTAAGCAGAAATGATCTAGATATGGCCGTGAGTGTAGGAAGCACAGTTCTTTTGTTCTGAGCAAGCTCACTGTTCTGGCCCTATAGGAAACACAGCAGAGTAGAAGAGTGATCTTTTCTCAAAAGCAGAGTCTCCTTCTTGTAAGGCGAGCTAGCGATTATTTCCCAGTTCTAAATGGAGTTGAATCACATGCAGTTTTCGGTCCTACGAGCAAGAGTTGTTTTCTGGTAAGAAGAGTCACTATTGTGTTCCCATTGCCATACACAGGGCAAATAGGACTCGCGTCTGTTCCCAGCAAGTACAGTGTATTGGACTGAAGAGGATCTACTGTTCTTGTAAGTTTCCTAAGCAAAGTTGAACTAGATATGGCCCGTGTGTGTAGGAAGTACACTTCATTTGTTCTGAGCAAGCTCACTCTTCTGGCCCAATAGGAAACACAGTAGAGTAGAGGAGTGCTCTTTCTCAAAAGCAGAATGTGTTTCTTGTAAGGCGAGCTAACGTTTTTTTCACAGTCCAAAATGGAGCTGAATCACATGCAGTTTCTGGTCCTACGAGCAAGGGATGTATTCTAGTAAGGAAAGTCACTATTGTGCTCCCTTTGTGATAAACAGTGCAAATAGCACTCACGTCTGTTCCCAGCAAGTACAGTGTATTGGACTGAAGAGGAGCTACTGTTCTTGTCAGTTTCCTAAGCAGAGTTGAACTAGATATTGCTCGTGTGTGTAGGAAGCACAGTTCTTTTGTTCTGAGCAAGCTCACTGTTCTGGCCCTATAGGAAACACAGAAGAGTAGAAGAGTGCTCTTTTCTCAGAAGCAGAGTGTGTTTCTTGTAAGGTGTGCTAGCGTTTGTTTCCCAGTCCTAAATGGAGTTGAATCCCATGCAGTTTCTGGTCCTACGAGCAAGAGTTGTCTTCTGGTAAGAAGAGTCACTATTGTGCTACCATTGCCATACACAGTGCAAATAGCACTCGCGTCTGTTCCCAGCAAGTACAGTGTATTGGACAGCAGAGGAGCTACTGTTCTTGTCAGTTTCCTAAGCAGAGTTGAACTAGATATAGCCCCTATGTGTAGGAAGCACAGTTCTTTTGTTCTGAGCAAGCTCACTCTTCTGGCCTATAAGAAACACAGTAGAGTAGAAGAGTGCTCTTTTCTCAAAAGCAGAGTGTTTTTCTTGTAAGGCGAGCTAGAGTTTGTTTCCCAGTCCTAATGGAGTTGAATCACATGGAGTTTCTGTCCTAGGAGCAAGACTTGTTTTCTGGAAAGGAAAGTCAGTATTGTGCTCCCTTTGCCATACACAGTGCAAATAGCACTCGCGTCTGTTCCCAGCAAGTACAGTGTATTCGACTGAAGAGGAGCTACTGCTCTTGTCAGTTTCGTAAGCAGAGTTAAACTAGATATGGCCCGTGTGTGTAGGAAGCACATTTCCTTTGTTCTGAGCAAGCTCACTGTTCTGGCCCTATAGGAAACACAGTAGAGTAGAAGAGTGCTCTTTTCTCCAAAGCAGACTGTGTTTCTCCTAAGGCGAGCTAGCGTTTCTTTCCAAGTACTAAATGGACATGAATCACATGCAGTTTCTGGTCCTACAAGCAAGAGTTGTTTTCTGCTAAGAAGAGTCACTATTGCGCTCCCATTGCCATACACAGGGCAAATAGCACTCGCATTTGTTCCCAGCATTTACAGTATATTGGACTGAAGAGGATCTACTGTTCTTGTCAGTTTACTAAGCAGAGTTGCTACTAGATATGGCCCGTGTGTGTAGGAAGCACATTTCTTTGTTCTGAGCAAGCTCACTGTTCGCACCCCATTGGAAACACAGTAGAGTAGAAGAGTGCTCTTTTCTCAGAAGCAGAGTGTGTTTCTTGTAAGGCTGGCTAGTGTTTGTTTCCCAGTCAGAAACAGAGTTGAATCTCATGCAGTTTCTGGTCCTACGAGCACGAGTTGTTTTCTGGTAAGAGGAGTCACTATTGCGCTCACATTGCCTTACACAGTGCAAATAGCACTCGCGTCTGCTAACTGTAAATACAGTGTATTGCACTGAAGAGGAGCTACTGTTCTTGTCAGTTTCCTAAGCAGAGTTGAACTAGATATGGCCCGAGTGTGTAGGAAGCACAGTTCTTTTGTTCTGAGCAAGCTCACTCTTCTGGCCTATAGGAAACACAGTAAAGTAGAACAGTGCTCTTTTCTCAAAAGCAGAGTGTGTTTCTTGTAAGGCGAGCTTGCGTTTGCTTCCCAGTCCTAAATGGAGTTGAATCACATGCAGTTTCTGGTCCTACAAGCAAGAGTTGTTTTCTGGAAAGGAAAGTCACTATTGTGTTCCCTTTGCCATACACAGTGCAAATAGCACTCGCGTTTGTTCCCAGCAATTACAGTGTATTGGACTGAAGAGGAGCTACTGCTCTTGTCAGGTTCCTAAGCAGAGTTGAACTAGATATAGCCCGTGTGTGTAGGAAGCACAGCTCTTTTGTTCTGAGCAAGCTCACTGTTCAGACCCCATAGGAAACACAGTAGCATAGAAGAGGGCTCTTTTCTCAAAAGCAGAGTGTGTTTCTTGTAAGGCGAGCTAGCGTTTGTTTCCCAGTCCTAAATGGAGTTGAATCACATGCAGTTTCTGGTCCTACGAGCAAGAGTTGTTTTCTGGTAAGAAGAGTCACTATTGTGCTCCCATTGTCATATACAGGGCAAATAGCTCTGGCGTCTGTTCCCAGCATGTACAGTGTATTGGACTGAAGATGATCTACTGTTCTTGTCAGTTTCCTAAGCAGAGTTGAACTAGATATGGCCCGTGTGTGTAGGAAGCACAGTTCTTTTGTTCTGAGCGAGCTCACTGTTCGGACCCCATAGGAAACACAGTACAAAAGAAGAGTGCCCTTTTCTCAAAAGCAGAGTGTGTTTCTTGTAAGGCGAGCTAGCGTTTGTTTCCCAGTCCAAAATCGAGTTGAATCACATGCAGTTTCTGGTCCTACGAGGAAGGGATGTTTTCTGGTAAGGAAAGTCACTATTGGGCTCCCATTGTCATACACAGGGCAAATAGCACTGGAGAATGTTCCCAGCATTTATAGTGTATTGGACTGAAGAGGATCTACTCTTCTTGTCAGTTTCATAAGCAGAGTTGAACTAGATGTGGTCCGTGTGTGTAGGTAGCACAGTTCTTTTGTTCTGAGCAAGCTCAAAGTTCTGGCACTATAGGAAACCCAGTAGAGTAAAAGAGTGCTCTTTTCTCAAAAGCAGAGTTTGTTTCTCATAAGGCGAGCTAGCGTTTGTTTCCAGTCCTAAATGGAGTTGAATCACATGCAGTTTTGTTTTACAATCAAGAGTTGTTTTCTGGCAAGGAAAGTCACTATTGCCCTCCATTGACATATACAGTGCAAATAGCACTCGCGTCTGTTCCCACCAAGTACAGTGTATTGGACTGAAGAGGAGCTACTGTTCTTGTCAGTTTCCTAAGCAGAGTTGAACTAGATATGGCCCGTGTACGTAGGAAGCAAAATTCATTTGTTCTGAGCAAGCTCACTGCTCGGACCCCATAGGAAACAGTGCAGAGAAGAAGAGTGCTATTTTCTCAAAAGCAGATTGTGTTTCTTGTAAGGCGAGCTAGTGTTTGTTTCCCAGTCCTAAATGGAGTTGAATCACATGCAGTTTCTGGTCCTATAAGCAAGAGTTGTTTTCTGGTAAGGAATCACTATTGCGGTCCCATTGCCATACACAGTTCAAATAGCACTCGCGTCTGTTCCCAGCAAGTACAGTTTATTGGACTGAAGAGGAGCTACTGTTCTTGTCAGTTTCCTAAGCAGAGTTGAACTAGATATGGCCAGTGTGTGTAGGAAGCACAGTTCTTTTGTTCTGAGCAAGCTCACTGTTCTGGTCCCATAGGAAAAACAGTAGAGTAGAAGAGTGCTCTTTTCTCAAAAGCAGAGTGTGTTTCTTGTAGGGCGAGCTAGCGTTTGTTTCCCAGTCGTAAATGGAGTTGAATCCCATGCAGTTTCTGGTCCTAAAAGCAAGAGTTGTTTTCTGGTAAGAAGAGTCACTATTGCGCTCCCATTTTCATACACAGGGCAAATAGCACACGCGTCTGGTCCCAGCAAGTACATTGTATTGGACTGAGGAGGTGCTACTGTTCTTGTCAGTTTCCTAAGCAGAATTGAACTAGATATGGCCATGTGTGTAGGAAGCACAGTTCTTTTGTTCTGAGCAAGCTCACTGTTCTGGCCCTATAGGAAACACAGGAGAGTAGAAGAGTGCTCTTTTCTCAAAAGCAGAGTGTGTTTCTTGTAAGACGAACTAGCATTTGTTTCCCAGTCCTAAATGGAGTTGAATCACTTGCAGTTTCTGGTCCTACGAACAAGAGTTGTTTTCTGGTAAGGAAAGTCACTATTGCGCTCCCATTGCCATACACATTGCAAATACCACTCGCGTCTGTTCCCACCAAGTACAGTATGTTGGACTGAAGAGGAGCTACTGTTCTTGTCAGTTTCCTAAGCAGAGTTGAACTAGATATGTCCCGTGTACGTAGGAAGCACAGTTCTTTTGTTCTGAGCAAGCTCACTGTTCGGACCCCATAGGAAACAGTGTAGAGTAGAAGAGTGTTCTTTACTCAAAAGCAGAGTGTGTTTATTGTAAGGCTAGCTAGTGTTTGTTTCCAGTCAGAAATGGAGTTGAATCCCATGCAGTTTCTGGTCCTACAAGCAAGAGTTGTTTTCTGGTAAGAAGAGTCACTATTGCGCTCCCATTGTCATACACAGTGCAAATAGCACTGGCGTCTGTTCCCAGCTTGTACTGTGTATTGGACTGAAGAGGATGTACTGTTCTTGTCAGTTCTTTAATCAGAATTGAACTAGATATGGACCGTGTGTGTAGGAAGTACAGTTCTTTTATTCTGAGCAGGCTCACTGTTCTAGCACTATAGGAAACACAGTAGAGTAGAAGAGTGTCTTTTCTCAAAAGCAGAGTGTGTTTCTTGTAAGGCGAGCTAGCGTTTGTTTCCCAGTCCTAAATGGAGTTGAATCACATGCAGTTTCTTGTCCTGCGAGCAAGAGATGTTTTCTGGTAAGAAGAGTCACTATTGCGCTCCCATTGTCATACACAGGGCAAATAGCACTGGTGTCAGTTCCCAGCATGTACAGTGTATTGGACTAAAGAAGATCTACTGTTCTTGTCAGTTTCCTAAGCAGAATTGATCTAGATATGGCCGTGAGTGTAGGAAGCACAGTTCTTTTGTTCTGAGCAAGCTCACTGTTCTGGCCCTATAGGAAACACAGCAGAGTAGAAGAGTGATCTTTTCTCAAAAGCAGAGTCTCCTTCTTGTAAGGCGAGCTAGCGATTATTTCCCAGTTCTAAATGGAGTTGAATCACATGCAGTTTTCGGTCCTACGAGCAAGAGTTGTTTTCTGGTAAGAAGAGTCACTATTGTGTTCCCATTGCCATACACAGGGCAAATAGGACTCGCGTCTGTTCCCAGCAAGTACAGTGTATTGGACTGAAGAGGATCTACTGTTCTTGTAAGTTTCCTAAGCAAAGTTGAACTAGATATGGCCCGTGTGTGTAGGAAGTACACTTCATTTGTTCTGAGCAAGCTCACTCTTCTGGCCCAATAGGAAACACAGTAGAGTAGAGGAGTGCTCTTTCTCAAAAGCAGAATGTGTTTCTTGTAAGGCGAGCTAACGTTTTTTTCACAGTCCAAAATGGAGCTGAATCACATGCAGTTTCTGGTCCTACGAGCAAGGGATGTATTCTAGTAAGGAAAGTCACTATTGTGCTCCCTTTGTGATAAACAGTGCAAATAGCACTCACGTCTGTTCCCAGCAAGTACAGTGTATTGGACTGAAGAGGAGCTACTGTTCTTGTCAGTTTCCTAAGCAGAGTTGAACTAGATATTGCTCGTGTGTGTAGGAAGCACAGTTCTTTTGTTCTGAGCAAGCTCACTGTTCTGGCCCTATAGGAAACACAGAAGAGTAGAAGAGTGCTCTTTTCTCAGAAGCAGAGTGTGTTTCTTGTAAGGTGTGCTAGCGTTTGTTTCCCAGTCCTAAATGGAGTTGAATCCCATGCAGTTTCTGGTCCTACGAGCAAGAGTTGTCTTCTGGTAAGAAGAGTCACTATTGTGCTACCATTGCCATACACAGTGCAAATAGCACTCGCGTCTGTTCCCAGCAAGTACAGTGTATTGGACAGCAGAGGAGCTACTGTTCTTGTCAGTTTCCTAAGCAGAGTTGAACTACATATGGCCCGTGTGTGTGAAGCACAGTTCTTTTGTTCTGAGCAAGCTCAATTTTCGGACCCCATAGTAAACACAGTAGAGTATCAGAGTGCTCTTTTCTCAAAAGCAGAGTGTGTTTCTTGTAAGGCTAGCTAGTGTTTGTTTCCCAGTCAAAAACGGATTTGAATCCCATGCAGTATCTGGTCCTAGGAGCAAGAGTTGTTTTCTGGTAAGAGGAGTCACTATTTCGCTCCCATTGACATACACAGTGCAAATAGCACTCGCTTCTGCTCTCAGCAAGTACAGTGTATTGGACTGAATAGGAGCTACTGTTCTTGTCAGTTTCCTAAGCAGAGTTGAACTAGATATAGCCCATGTGTGTAGGAAGCACAGTTCTTTTGTTCTGAGCAAGCTCACTGTTCTGGCCCTATAGGAAACACAGTAGAGTAGAAGAGTGCTCTTTTCTCAAAAGCAGATTGTGTTTCTTGTAAGGTGAGCTAGCATTTGTTTCCCAGTTCTAAATGGAGTTGAATTACATGCAGTTTCTTGTCCTATGAGCAAGAGTTGTTTTCTGGTAAGAAGAGTCACTATTGCGCTCCTACTGCCATACACAGTGCAAACAACACTTTCTACTGTTCTTTGCAAGTACAGTGTATTGGACAGAAGAGGAGCTACTGTTCTTGTCAGTTTCCTAAGCAGAGTTGAAGTAGATATAGCCCGTGTGTGTAGGAAGCACAGTTCTTTTGTTCTGAGCAAGCTCACTGTTCTGGCCCTATAGGAAACACAGAAGAGTAGAAGCGTGCTCTTTTCTCAGAAGCAAAGTTTGGTTCTTGTAAGGCGAGCTAGCGTTTGTTTCCCAGTCCTAAATGGAGTTGAATCACATGCAGTTTCTGGTCCTACGAGCAAGAGTTGTTTTCTGGTAAAAAGAGTCACTATTGTACTACCATTACCATTCTCAGTGCAAATAGCACTCGCGTCTGTTCCCAGCAAGTACAGTGTATTGGACAGAAGAGGAGCTACTGTTCTTGTCAGTTTCCTAAGCAGAGTTGAACTAGATATGGCCCGTGTGTGTGAAGCACAGTTCTTTTGTTCTGAGCAAGCTCAATTTTCGGACCCCCTAGTAAACACTGTAGAGAAGAAGAGTGCTCTTTTCTCAAAAAAGAGTGTGTTTCTTGTAAGGCTAGCTAGTGTTTGTTTCCCAGTCAGAAACGGAGTTGAATCCCATGCTGTTTCTGGTCCTAGGAGCAAGAGTTGTTTTCTGGTAAGAAGAGTCACTATTTCGCTCCCATTGCCATACACAGTGCAAATAGCACACGCTTCTGCTCCCAGCAGTACAGTGTATTGGACTGAATAGGAGCTACTGTTCTTGTCAGTTTCCTAAGCAGAGTTGAACTAGATATAGCCCTTGTGTGTAGGAAGCACAGTTCTTTTGTTCTGAGCAAGCTCACTGTTCTGGCCCTATAGGAAACACAGTAGAGTAGAAGAGTGCTCTTTTCTCAAAAGCAGAGTTTTTTTCTTGTAAGGTGAGCTAGCGTTTGTTTCCCAGTCCTAAATGGAGTTGAATCACATGCAGTTTTTGGTCCTACAAGCAAGGGATGTTTTCTGGTAAGGAAAGTCACTATTGTGCTCCCTTTGCCATAAACAGTGCAAATAGCACTCGCTTCTGTTTTCAGCAAGTACAGTGTTTTGGACTGAAGAGGAGCTACTGTTCTTGTCAGTTTCCTAAGCAGAGTTGAACGAGATATGGCCCGTGTGTTTAGGAAGCACAGTTCTTTTGTTCTGAGCAAGCTCACTGTTCTGGACCTATAGAAAACACAGAAGAGTAGAAGAGTGCTCTTTTCTCAAAAGCAGAGTGTGTTTCTTTTAAGGTGAGCTAGCATTTGGTTCCCAGTCCTAAATGGAGTTGAATTACATGCAGTTTCTTGTCCTATGAGCAAGAGTTGTTTTCTGCTAAGAAGAGACACTATTGCACTCCTATTGCCATACACAGTGCTAACAACTCTTTCTACTGTTCTTTGCAAGTACAGTGTATTGGACAGAAGAGGAGCTACTGTTCTTGTCAGTTTCCTAAGCAGAGTTGAACTAGATATGGCCCGTGTGTAGGAAGCACAGTTCTTTTGTTCTGAGCAAGCTCACTGTTCGGACACGATACGAAACACAGTAGAGTAGAAGAGTGCTCTTTTCTCAAAAGCAGAGTGTATTTCTTGTAAGGCGAGCTAGCGTTTGTTTCCCAGTCCGATATGGAGTTGAATCACATGCAGTTTCTGGTCCTACAAGCAAGAGTTGTTTTCTGGTAAGAAGAGTCACTATTGCGCTCCCATTGCCATACACAGTGCAAAGAGCACTCGGGTCTGCTCCCAGCAAGTACAGTGTATTGGACTGAAGATGATCTACTGTTCTTGTCAGTTTCCTAAGCAGAGTTGAACTAGATATGGCCCGTGTGTGTAGGAAGCACAGTTTTTTGGTTCTGAGCAAGCTCACTGTTCGGACCCCATAGGAAGCACAGTAGAATAGAAGAGTGCTCTTTTCTCAAAAGCAGAGTGTTTCTGGTAAGGTGAGCTAGCATTTTGTTCCCAGTCCTAAATGGAGTTGAATTACATGCAGTTTCTTGTCCTATGAGCAAGAGTTGTTTTCTGGTAAGAAGAGTCACTATTGCGCTCCTATTGCCATACACAGTGCTAACAACTCTCGCTAATGTTCTTTGCAAGTACAGTGTATTGGACAGAAGAGGAGCTACTGTTCTTGTCAGTTTCCTAAGCAGAGTTGAACTAGATATGGCCTGTGTGTGTAGTAAGCACAGTTCTTTTGTTCTGAGCAAGCTCACTGTTTTGGACCTATAGGAAACACAGTAGAGTAGAAGAGTGATCTTTTCTCCAAAGCAGAGTGTGTTTCTTGTAAGGCGAGCTAGCGTTTGTTTCCCAGTCCTAAATGGAGTTGAATCACATGCAGTTTCTGGTCCTACGAGCAAGAGTTGTTTTCTGGTAAGAAGAGTCACTATTGTGCTCCCATTGCCATACACAGTGCAAATAGCACTCGCGTCTGCTCCCAGCAAGTACAGTGTATTGGACTGAAGAGGAGCTACTGTTCTTGTCAGTTTCCTAAACAGAGTTGAACTAGATATAGCCCCTGTGTGTAGGAAGCACAGTTCTTTTGTTCTGAGCAAGCTCACTCTTCTGGCCTATAAGAAACACAGTAGAGTAGAAGAGTGCTCTTTTCTCAAAAGCAGAGTGTTTTTCTTGTAAGGCGAGCTAGAGTTTGTTTCCCAGTCCTAATGGAGTTGAATCACATGGAGTTTCTGTCCTAGGAGCAAGACTTGTTTTCTGGAAAGGAAAGTCAGTATTGTGCTCCCTTTGCCATACACAGTGCAAATAGCACTCGCGTCTGTTCCCAGCAAGTACAGTGTATTCGACTGAAGAGGAGCTACTGCTCTTGTCAGTTTCGTAAGCAGAGTTAAACTAGATATGGCCCGTGTGTGTAGGAAGCACATTTCCTTTGTTCTGAGCAAGCTCACTGTTCTGGCCCTATAGGAAACACAGTAGAGTAGAAGAGTGCTCTTTTCTCCAAAGCAGACTGTGTTTCTCCTAAGGCGAGCTAGCGTTTCTTTCCAAGTACTAAATGGACATGAATCACATGCAGTTTCTGGTCCTACAAGCAAGAGTTGTTTTCTGCTAAGAAGAGTCACTATTGCGCTCCCATTGCCATACACAGGGCAAATAGCACTCGCATTTGTTCCCAGCATTTACAGTATATTGGACTGAAGAGGATCTACTGTTCTTGTCAGTTTACTAAGCAGAGTTGCTACTAGATATGGCCCGTGTGTGTAGGAAGCACATTTCTTTGTTCTGAGCAAGCTCACTGTTCGCACCCCATTGGAAACACAGTAGAGTAGAAGAGTGCTCTTTTCTCAGAAGCAGAGTGTGTTTCTTGTAAGGCTGGCTAGTGTTTGTTTCCCAGTCAGAAACGGAGTTGAATCTCATGCAGTTTCTGGTCCTACGAGCACGAGTTGTTTTCTGGTAAGAGGAGTCACTATTGCGCTCACATTGCCTTACACAGTGCAAATAGCACTCGCGTCTGCTAACTGCAAATACAGTGTATTGCACTGAAGAGGAGCTACTGTTCTTGTCAGTTTCCTAAGCAGAGTTGAACTAGATATGGCCCGAGTGTGTAGGAAGCACAGTTCTTTTGTTCTGAGCAAGCTCACTCTTCTGGCCTATAGGAAACACAGTAAAGTAGAACAGTGCTCTTTTCTCAAAAGCAGAGTGTGTTTCTTGTAAGGCGAGCTTGCGTTTGTTTCCCAGTCCTAAATGGAGTTGAATCACATGCAGTTTCTGGTCCTACAAGCAAGAGTTGTTTTCTGGAAAGGAAAGTCACTATTGTGTTCCCTTTGCCATACACAGTGCAAATAGCACTCGCGTTTGTTCCCAGCAATTACAGTGTATTGGACTGAAGAGGAGCTACTGCTCTTGTCAGGTTCCTAAGCAGAGTTGAACTAGATATAGCCCGTGTGTGTAGGAAGCACAGCTCTTTTGTTCTGAGCAAGCTCACTGTTCAGACCCCATAGGAAACACAGTAGCATAGAAGAGGGCTCTTTTCTCAAAAGCAGAGTGTGTTTCTTGTAAGGCGAGCTAGCGTTTGTTTCCCAGTCCTAAATGGAGTTGAATCACATGCAGTTTCTGGTCCTACGAGCAAGAGTTGTTTTCTGGTAAGAAGAGTCACTATTGTGCTCCCATTGTCATATACAGGGCAAATAGCTCTGGCGTCTGTTCCCAGCATGTACAGTGTATTGGACTGAAGATGATCTACTGTTCTTGTCAGTTTCCTAAGCAGAGTTGAACTAGATATGGCCCGTGTGTGTAGGAAGCACAGTTCTTTTGTTCTGAGCGAGCTCACTGTTCGGACCCCATAGGAAACACAGTACAAAAGAAGAGTGCCCTTTTCTCAAAAGCAGAGTGTGTTTCTTGTAAGGCGAGCTAGCGTTTGTTTCCCAGTCCAAAATCGAGTTGAATCACATGCAGTTTCTGGTCCTACGAGGAAGGGATGTTTTCTGGTAAGGAAAGTCACTATTGGGCTCCCTTTGCTATAAACAGTGCAAATAGCACTCGCGTCTGTTCCCAGCAATTACAGTGTGTGTAGGAAGCACAGTTCTTTTGTTCTGAGCAAGCTCAATTTTCGGACCAAATAGTAAACACAGTAGAGTAGAAGAGTGCTCTTTTCTCCAAAGCAGAGTGTGTTTCTTGTAAGGCTAGCTAGTGTTTGTTTACCAGGTCTAAATGGAGTTGAATCACATGCAGTTTTTGGTCCTGTGAGCAAGGGATGTTTTCTGGTAAGGAAAGTCACTATTATGCTCCCTTTGCCATACACAGTGCAAATAGCACTCGCGTCTGTTCCCAGCAAGTACAGTGTATTCGACAGAAGAGGAGCTACTGTTCTTGTCAGTTTCCTAAGGAGAGTTGAACTAGATATGGCCCGTGTTTGAAGCACAGTTCTTTTGTTCTGAGCAACCTCAATTTTCGGACACCATAGTAAACACAGTAGAATAGAAGAGTGCTCTTCTCTCAAAAGCAGAGTGTGTTTCTTGTAAGGCTAGCTAGTGTTTGTTTCCCAGTCAGAAACGGAGTTGAATCCCATGCAGTTTCTTGTCCTACGAGCAAGAGTTGTTTTCTGGTAAGAAGAGTCACTCTTTCGCTCACATTGCCATACACAGGGTAAATAGCACTCACGTCTGCTCCCAGCAAGTACAGTGTATTGGACTGAAGAGGAGATACTGTTCTTGTCAGTTTTCTAAGCAGAGTTGAACTAGATATAGCCCGTGTGTGTAGAAAGCACAGTTCTTTTGTTCTGAGCAAGCTCACTGTTCTGGCCCTGTAGGAAACACAGTAGAGTAGAAGAGTGCTCTTTTCTCAAAAGCAGAATGTGTTTCTTGTAAGGTTGAGCTAGCGTTTGTTTCCCAGTCCGATATGGAGTTGAATCACATGCAGTTTCTGGTCCTACAAACAAGGGATGTTTTCTGGTAAGGAATGTCACTATTGTGTTCCCTTTGCCATAAACAGTGCAAATAGCACTCGTGTCTGTTCCCAGGAAGTACAGTGTATTGGACTGAAGAGGAGCTACTGTTCTTGTCAGTTTCCTAAGCAGAGTTGAACGAGATATGGCCCGTGTGTGTAGGAAACACAGTTCTTTTGTTCTGAGCAAGCTCACTGTTCTGGTCCAATAGGAAGAAGAGTAGAAGAGTGCTCTTTTCTCAAAAGCAGCGCGTGTTTCTTGTAAGGTGAGCTAGCATTTGTTTCCCAGTCCTAAACGGAGTTGAATCACATGCAGTTTCTTGTCCTATGAGCAAGAGTTGTTTTCTGGTAAGAAGAGTCACTATTGCGCTCCTATTGCCATACACAGTGCAAACAACACTCGCTACTGTTCTTTGCAAGTACAGGGTATTGGACAGAAGAGGAGCTACTGTTCTTGTCAGTTTCCTAAGCAGAGTTGAACTAGATATGGCCCGTGTGTGTAGGAAGCACAGTTCTTTTGTTCTGAGCAAGCTCACTGTTCGGACCCCATAGGAAACACAGTATAATAGAACAGTGCTCTTTTCTCAAAAGCAGAGTGTGTTTCTTGTAAGGCGAGCTAGCGTTTGTTTTCCAGTCCTAAATGGAGTTGAATCACATGCAGTTTTTGATCCTAGGAGCAAGTGTTGTTTTCTGGTAAGAAGAGAAACTATTGTGCTCCCATTGTCATACACAGGGTAAATAGCACTGGCGTCTGTTCCCAGCATGTACAGTGTATTGGACTGAAGAGGATCTACTGTTCTTGTCAGTTTCTTAAGCAGAGTTGAACTAGATATGGCCCGTGTATGTAGGAAGCACAGTTCTTTTGTTCTGAGCAAGCTCACTGTTTTGGCCCTAAAGGAAACATAGTAGAGTAGAAGAGTGCTCTTTTCTCAAAAGCAGAGTGTGTTTCTTGTAAGGCGAGCTAGCTTTTGTATCCCAGTCCTAAATGTAGTTGAATCACATGCAGTTTCTGGTCCTACAAGCAAGAGTTGGTTTCTAGTAAGAAGAGTCACTATTTCGCTCCCATTGCCATACACAGGGCAAATAGGACTCGCGTCTGTTTCAGGATGTACGGTGTATTAGACTGAAGAGGATCTACTGTTCTTGTCAGTTTCCTAAGCAAAGTTGAACTAGATATGGCCCGTGTGTGTAGGAAGTACACTTCTTTTGTTCTGAGCAAGCTCACTCTTCTGGCCCTATAGGAAACTCAGTAGAGTAGAAGAGTGCTCTTTTCTCAAAAGCAGAATGTATTTCTTGTAAGGCGAGCTAGCGTTTTTTTCCCAGTCCTAAATGGAGTTGAATCACATGCAGTTTCTGGTCCTATGAGCCAAGAGTTGTTCTATGGTAAGAAGAGTCACTATTGCGCTCCCATTGTCATACACAGGGCAAATAGCACTGGCGTCTGTTCCCAGCATGTAAAGTGTATTGGACTGAAGAGGATCTACTGTTCTTGTCAGTTTCCTAAGCAGAGTTGAACTAGATATGGCCCATGTGTGTAGGAAGCACATTTCTTTTGTTCTGAGCAAGCTCACTCTTCTGGTTTATAGGAAACACAGTAGAGTAGAAGAGTGCTCTTTTCTCAAAAGCAGAGTGTGTTTCTTGTAAGGCGAGCTTGCGTTTGTTTCCCAGTCCTAAATGGAGTTGAATCACATGCAGTTTCTGGTCCTACAAGCAAGAGTTGTTTTCTGGAAAGGAAAGTCACTATTGTGTTCCCTTTGCCATACACTGTGCAAATAGCCCTCACGTCTGTTCCCAGCAATTACAGTGTATTGGACTGAAGAGGATCTACTGTTCTTTTCAGTTTCCTAAGAAGAGTTGAACTAGATATGGCCCGTCTGTGTAGGAAGCACAGTTCTTTTGTTCTGAGCAAGCTCACTGTTCTGGTCCTATAGGAAACACAGAAAAGTAGAAGAGTGCTCTTCTCTCAAAAGGAAAGTGTGTTTCTTGTAAGGTGAGCTAGCGTTTGTTTCCCAGTCCTAAATGGAGTTGAATTACATGCAGTTTCTGGTCCTATGAGCAAGAGTTGTTTTCTGGTAAGAAGAGTCACTATTGCAATCCTATTGCCATACACAGTGCAAACAACACTCTCTACAATTCTTTGCAAGTACAGTGTATTGGACAGAAGAAGAGCTACTGTTCTTGTCAGTTTCCTAAGCAGAGTTGAACTAGATATGGCCCGTGTGTGTAGGAATCACAGTTTTTTTGTTCTGAGCAAGCTTACTGTTCAGACCTCATAGGAAACACTGTAGAGTAGAAGAGTACTCTTTTCTCAAAAGCAGAGTGTGTTTCGTGTAAGCAAGCTAACGTTTATTTCCCAGTCCTAAATGGAGTTGAATCACATGCAGTTTCTGATCCTATGAACAAGAATTATTTTCTGTTAAGAAGAGTCACTATTGCCCTCCCATTGTCATACACAAGGCAAATAGCACTGGCGTCTGTTCCCAGGACGTACAGTGTATTGGACTGAAGAGGATCTACTGTTCTTGTCAGTTTCCTAAGCAGAGTTGAACTAGTAATAGCCCGTGTGTAGGAAGCACATTTCTTTTGTTCTGAGCAAGCTCACTGTTTTGGCCCTATAGGAAACACAGTAGAGTAGAAGAGTGCTCTTTTTTCAAAAGCAGAGTGTGTTTCTTGTAAGGAGAGCTAGCTTTTGTTTCCCAGTCCTACATGGAGTTGAATCACATGCAGTTTCTGGTCCAACGAGCAAGAGTTGTTTTCTGGTAAGAAGAGTCACTATTGTGCTCCCTTTGCTATACACAGGGCAAATAGCACTGGCGTCTGTTCGCAGCATGTACAGTGTATTGGACTGAAGATGATCTACTGTTCTTGTCAGTTTCCTAAGCAGAGTTGAACTAGATATGGCCCGTGTGTGTAGGAAGCACAGTTCTTTTGTTCTGAGCAAGCTCACTGTTCGGACCCCATGGGAAACACAGTAGAATAGAAGAGTGCTCTTTTCTCAAAAGCAGAGTGTGTTTCTTGTAAGGTGAGCTAGCGTTTGTTTCCCAGTCGAAAATGGAGTTGAATCACATGCAGTTTCTGGTCCTACGAGCAAGGGATGTTTTCTGGTAAGGAAAGTCACTATTGTGCTCCCTTTGCCATAAACAGTGCAAATTGCACTCACGTCTGTTCCCAGCAAGTACAGTGTATTGGACTGAACAGAAGCTACTGTTCTTGTCAGTTCTTTAAGCAGAGTGAATGAGATATGGCCCGTGTGTGTAGGAAGCACAGTTCTTTTGTTCTGAGCAAGCTCACTGTTTTGGACCTATAGGAAACACAGAAGAGTAGAAGAGTGCTCTTTTCTCAAAAGCAGAGGGTGTTTCTTGTAAGGTGAGCTAGCGTTTGTTTCCCAGTCCTAAATGGAGTTGAATTAGATGCAGTTTCTTGTCCTATGAGCAAGAGTTGTTTTCTGGTAAGAAGAGTCACTATTGCGCTCCTATTGCCATACACAGTACAAACAACACTCGCTACTGTTCTTTCCAAGTACAGTGTATTGGACAGAAGAGGAGCTACTGTTCTTGTCAGTTTCCTAAGCAGAGTTGAACTAGATATGGCCCGTGTGTGTAGGAAGCACAGTTCTTTTGTTCTGAGCAAGCTCACTGTTCTGGTCCTATAGGAAACACAGAAGAGTAGAAGAGTGCTCTTTTCTCAAAAGCAAAGTGTGTTTCTTGTAAGGTGAGCTAGCGTTTGTTTCCCAGTCCTAAATGGAGTTGAATTACATTCAGTTTCTGGTCCTATGAGCAAGAGTTGTTTTCTGGTAAGAAGAGTCACTATTGCAATCCTATTGCCATACACAGTGCAAACAACACTCGCTACTGTTCTTTGCAAGTACAGTGTATTGGACAGAAGAAGAGCTAGTGTTCTTGTTAGTTTCCTAACCAGAGTTGAAGTAGATATGGCCCGTGTGTGTAGGAAGCACAGTTCTTTTGTTCTGAGCAAGCTCACTCTTGAGACCCAATAGGAAACACAGTAGAGTAGAAGAGTGCTCGTTTCTCAAAAGCAGAATGTGTTTCTTGTAAGGCGAGCTAGCGTTTGTTTCCCAGTCCTAAATGGAGTGGAATCACTTGCAGTTTCTGATCCTAGTAGCAAGAATTGTTTTCTGATAAGAAGAGTCACTATTGCCCTCCCATTGTCATACACAGGGCAAATAGCACTGGCGTCTGTTCCCAGGACGTACAGTGTATTGGACTGAAGAGGAGCTACTGTTCTTGTCAGTTTCCTAAGCAGAGTTGAACTAGACATGGCCCGTGTGTGTAGGAAGCACAGTTCTTTTGTTCTGAGATAGCTCAATTTTCGGACCAAATAGTAAACACAGTAGAGTAGAAGAGTGCTCTTTTCTCAAAAGCAGAGTGTGTTTTTGTAAGGCTAGCTAGTGTTTGTTTCCCAGGTCTAAATGGAGTTGAATCACATGCAGTTTTTGGTCCTGTGAGCAAGGGATGTTTTCTGGTAAAGAAAGTCACTATTGTGCTCCCTTTGCCATACACAGTGCAAATAGCACTCGCGTCTGTTCCCAGAACGTACAGTGTATTCGACAGAAGAGGAGCTACTGTTCTTGTCAGTTTCCTAAGGAGAGTTGAACTAGATATGGCCCGTGTGTGTGAAGCACAGTTCTTTTGTTCTGAGCAACCTCAATTTTCGGACACCATAGTAAACACAGTAGAATAGAAGAGTGCTCTTTTCTCAAAAGCAGAGTGTGTTTCTTGTAAGGCTAGCTAGTGTTTGTTTCTCAGTCAGAAACGGAGTTGAATCCCATGCAGTTTCTGGTCCTATGAGCAAGAGTTGTTTTCTGGTAAGAAGAGTCACTATTGCGCTCCCATTGCCATACACAGTGCCAATAGAACTGGTGTCTGTACCCAGCAAATACAGTGTATTGGACTGAAGAGGAGATACTGTTCTTGTCAGTTTCCTAAGCAGAGTTGAACTAGATATAGCCCGTGTGTGTAGAAAGCACAGTTCTTTTGTTCTGAGCAAGCTCACTGTTCTGGCCCTGTAGGAAACACAGTAGAGTAGAAGAGTGCACTTTTCTCAAAAGCAGAGTGTGTTTCTTGTAAGGTTGAGCTAGCGTTTGTTTCCCAGTCCGAAGTGGAGTTGAATCACATGCAGTTTCTGGTCCTACAAACAAGGGATGTTTTCTGGTAAGGAAAGTCACTATTGTGCTCCCTTTGCCATAAACAGTGCAAATAGCACTCGTGTCTGTTCCCAGCAAGTACAGTGTATTGGACTGAAGAGGAGCTACTGTAATTGTCAGTTTCCTAAGCATAGTTGAATGAGATATGGCCCGTGTGTGTAGGAAGCACAGTTCTTTTGTTCTGAGCAAGCTCACTGTTCTGGTCCTATAGGAAACACAGAAGAGTAGAAGAGTGCTCTTATCTCAAAAGCAAAGTGTGTTTCTTGTAAGGTGATCTAGCATTTGTTTCCCAGTCCTAAATGGAGTTGAATTACATGCAGTTTCTTGTCCTATGAGCAAGAGTTGTTTTATGGTAAGAAGAGTCACTATTGCGCTCCTATTGCCATACACAGTGCAAACAACACTCGCTACTGTTCTTTGCAAGTACAGGGTATTGGACAGAAGAGGAGCTACTGTTCTTGTCAGTTTCCTAAGCAAGTTGAACTAGATATGGCCCGTGTGTGTAGGAAGCACAGTTCTTTTGTTCTAAGCAAGCTCACTGTTCGGACCCCATAGGAAACACAGTATAATAGAACAGTGCTCTTTTCTCAAAAGCAGAATGTGTTTCTTGTAAGGCGAGCTAGCGTTTGTTTTCCAGTCCTAAATGGAGTTGAATCACATGCAGTTTCTGATCCTAGGAGAAAGAGTTGTTTTCTGGTAAGAAGAGTCACTATTGCGCTCCCATTGTCATACACAGGGCAAATAGCACTGGCCTTTGTTCCCAGCATGTACAGTGTATTGGACTAAAGAGGATCTACTGTTCTTGTCAGTTTCCTAAGCAGAGTTTAACTAGATATGGCCCGTGTGTGTAGGAAGCACAGTTCTTTTGTTCTGTGCAAGCTCACTGTTTTGGCCCTAAAGGAAACACAGTAGAGTAGAAGAGTGCTCTTTTTTCAAAAGCAGAGTGTGTTTCTTGTAAGGCGAGCTAGCTTTTGTTTCCCAGTCCTACATGAAGTTGAATCACATGCAGTTTCTGGTCCTACAAGCAAGAGTTGGTTTCTAGTAAGTAGAGTCACTATTTCGCTCCCATTGCCATACACAGGGCAAATAGGACTAGCGTATGTTTCAGGATGTACGGTGTATTGGACTGAAGAGGATCTACTGTTCCTGTCAGTTTCCTAAGCAAAGTTGAACTAGATATGGCCCGTGTGTGTAGGAAGTACACTTCTTTTGTTCTGAGCAAGCTCACTCTTCTGGCCCTATAGGAAACTCAGTAGAGTAGAAGTGTGCTCTTTTCTCAAAAGCAGAATGTATTTCTTGTAAGGCGAGCTAGTGTTTTTTTCCCAGTCCTAAATGGAGTTGAATCACATGCAGTTTCTGGTCCTATGAGCAAGAGTTGTTCTATGGTAAGAAGAGTCACTATTGCGCTCCCATTGTCATACACAGGGCAAATAGCACTGGCGTCTGTTCCCAGCATGTAAAGTGTATTGGACTGAAGAGGATCCACTGTTCTTGTCAATTTCCTAAGCAGAGTTGAACTAGACATGGCCCATGTGTGTAGGAAGCACAGTTCTTTTGTTCTGAGCAAGCTCACTCTTCTGGCCTATAGGAAACACAGTAGAGTAGAAGAGTGCTCTTTTCTCAAAAGCAGAGTGTGTTTCTTGTAAGGCGAGCTTGCGTTTGTTTCCCAGTCCTAAATGGAGTTGAATCACATGCAGTTTCTGGTCCTACAAGTAAGAGTTGTTTTCTGGAAAGAAAGTCACTATTGTGTTCCCTTTGCCATACACAGTACAAATAGCCCTCGCGTCTGTTCCCAGCAATTACAGTGTATTGGACTGAAGAGGATCTACAGTTCTTTTCAGTTTCCTAAGCAGAGTTGAACTAGATATGACCCGTGTGTGTAGGAAGCACAGTTCTTTTGTTCTGAGCAAGCTCACTGTTCTGGTCCTATAGGAAACACAGAAGAGTAGAAGAGTGCTCTTCTCAAAAGCAAAGTGTGTTTCTTGTAAGGTGAGCTAGCGTTTGTTTCCCAGTCCTAAATGTAGTTGAATTACATGCAGTTTCTGGTCCTATGAGCAAGAGTTGTTTTCTGGTAAGAAGAGTCACTATTGCAATCCTATTGCCATACACAGTGCAAATAGTACTCGTGTCTGTTCCCAGCAAGTACAGTGTATTGGACTGAAGAGGATCTACTGTTCTTGTCTGTTTCCTAAGGAGAATTAAACTAGATATGGCCGTGTGTGTAGGAAGCACAGTTCTTTTGTTCTGAGCAAGCTCACTGTTCTGGCACTAAAGGAAACACAGTAGAGTAGAAGAGTGCTCCTTCCTCAAAAGCAGAGTGTGTTACTTGTAAGGCGAGCTAGCATTTGTTTCCCAGTCCTAAATGGAGTTGAATCACATGCAGTTTTTGGTCCTACGAGCAAGAGTTGCTTTCTGGTAAGGAAAGTCACTATTGTGCTCCCATTGCCATACACAATGCAAATAGCACTGGCATCTGTTGCCAGCAAGTACAGTGCATTGGACTGAAGAGGAGCTACTTCTCTTGTCAGTTTCCTCAGCAGAGATGAACTAGATATGGCCCGAGTGTAGGAAGCACAGTTCTTTTGTTCTGAGCAAGTTCTCTGTTTGGACCCCATAGGAAACACATTAGAGTAGAAGAGTGCTCTTTTGTCAAAAGCAGAGTGTGTTTCTTGTAAGGCGAGCTAGCGTTTGTTTCCCAGTCCTAAATGGAGTTGAAATACACATGCAGTTTCTGGTCCTACGAGCGAGAGTTGTTTTCTGGTAAGAAGAGTCCATTTTGCGCTCCCTTTGCCATACGCAGTGCAAATAGCACTCGCGTCTGGTCCCAGCAAGTACAGTGTATTAGACTGAAGAGAGGCTACTGTTCTTGTGAGTTTCGTAAGCAGATTTGAACTAGATATGCCCTGTGTGTGTAGGAAGCACAGTTCTTTTTTTCTGAGCAAGCTCACTGTTCTGGCCCTATAGGAAACACAGTAAAGTAGAGGAGTGCTCTTTTCTCAAAAGAAGAGTGTGTTTCTTGTAAGTCTAGCTAGCGTTTGTTTCTCAGTCCTAAATGGAGGTGAATCAAATGCAGTTTTTGGTCCTACGAGCAAGAGTTGTTTTCTGGTAAGAAGAATCACTATTGCGCTCCCATTGCCATACACAGTAAAATAGCACTCGCGTCTGTTCCCAGCAAGTACAGTGTATTGGACTGAAGAGGAGCTACTGCTCTTGTCAGTTTCCTAAGCAGAGTTGCACTAGATATGGCACGTGTGTGTAGGAAGCACAGTTCTTTTGTTCTGAGCAAGCTCACTGTTCTGACCCTATAGGAAACACAGTAGAGTAGAAGAGGGCTCTTTTCTCAAAAGCAGAAAGTGTTTCTTGTAAGGCGAGCTAGTGTTTTTTTCCCAGTTCTAAATGGAGTTGAATCACATGCAGTTTCTGGTCCTACGAGCAAGAGTTGTTTTCTGGTAAGAAGAGTCACTATTGCGCTCCCATTGCCATACACAGTAAAATAGCACTCGCGTCTGTTCCCAGCAAGTACAGTGTATTGGACTGAAGAGGAGCTACTGTTCTTGTCAGTTTCCTAAGCAGAGTTGAACTAGATGAGGCCCTTGTTTGTAGGAAGCACAGTTCTTTTGTTCTGAGCAAGCTCACTGTTCAGACACCATAGGAAACACAGTAGAGTAGAAGAGTGCTCTTTTCTCAAAAGTAGAGTGTGTTTCTTGTAAGGGGAGCTAGCGTATGTTTCCCAGTCCTAAACGGAGTTGAATCCCATTCAGTTTCTGGTCCTACGAGCATGATTTGTTTTCTGGTAAGAAGAGTCACTCTTGCGCTCCCATTGTCATACACAGGGCAAATAGCACTGGCCTCTGTTCCCAACAAGTACAGTGTATTGGACTGAAGAGGATCTACTGTTCTTGTCAGTTTTCTAAGCAGAGTTGAACTAGATATAGCCCGTGTGTGTAGGAAGCACTGTTCTTTTTTTCTGAGCAAGCTCACTCTTCTGGCCTGTAGGAAACACATTAGAGTAGAAGAGTGCTCTTTTCTCAAAAGCAGAGTGTGTTTCTTGTAAGGCAAGCTAGCGTTTGTTTCCCAGTCCTAAATGGAGTTGAATCACATGCAGTTTCTGGTCCTACGAGCAAGAGTTTTTCTGGTAAGAAGAGTCACTATTGCTCTCCCATTGTCATACACAGGGCAAATAGCACTGGCGTCTGTTCCCAGCATGTACAGTGTATTGGACTGAAGAGGATCTATTGTTCTCGTCAGTTTCCTAAGCAGAATTGAACTAGATATGGGCGTGTGTGTAGGAAGCACAGTTCTTTTGTTCTGAGCATGCTCACTGTTGTGGCCCTATAGGAAAAACATTAGAGTTGAAGAGTGCTCTTTTCTCACAATCAGAGTGTGTTTCTTGTAAGGCGAGCTAGCATTTGTTTCCCAGTCCTAAATGGAGTTGAATCACATGCAATTTCTGGTTCTACAAGCAAGAGTTGTTTTCTGGTAAGGAAAGTCACTATTGCGCTCCCATTCCCATACACTGTGCAAATAGCACTCGCGTCTGTTCCAAGCAAGTAAGGTGTATTGGACTGAAGAGGAGCTACTGTTCTTGTCAGTTTTCTAAGCATAGTTGAACTAGATATGGCCGTGTGTGTAGGAAGCACAGTTCTTTTGTTCTGAGCAAGCTCACTGTTCTGGCCCTATAGGAAAAACATTAGAGTAAATTACTGCTCTTTTCTCAAAAGCAGAGTGTGTTTCTTGTAAGGGGAGCTAGCATTTGTTTCCCAGTCCTAAATGGAGTTGAATCACATGCAGTTTCTGGTCCTACGAGCAAGAGTTTTTTTCTGACAAGAAGAGTCACTATTGCGCTCCCATTGTCATATACAGTGCAAATACCACTCGCGTCTGTTCCCAGCAAGTACAGTGTATCGGACTGAAGAGGATCTAATGTTCTTGTCAGTTTCCTAAGCAGAGTTGAACTAGATATGGCCCATGTCTGTAGGAAGCACTGTTATTTTGTTCTGAGCAAGCTCACTGTTCGGACCGCATAGGAAACACAGTAGAGTAGAAGAGTGCCCTTTTCTCAAAAGCAGAGTGTGTTTCTTGTAAGGCGAGCTAGCGTTTGTTTCCCAGTCCTAAATGGAGTTGAATCACATCCAGTTTTTGGTCCTACGAGCAAGAGTTGTTTTCTGGTAAGGGAAGTCACTATTGTGCTCCCATTATCATACAGAGTGCAAATAGCACTTGCGTCTGTTCCCAGCAAGTACAGTGTATTGGACTGAAGAGGAGCTACTCTTCTTGTCAGTTTCCTAAGCAGAGTTGAACTAGATATGGCCCGTGTGTGTAGGAAGCACAGTTCATTTTTTTCTTGCAAACTCACTGTTCAGACCCCATAGGAAACACAGTAGAGTAGAAGACTGCTCTTTTCTCAAAAGCAGAGTGTGTTTCTTGTAAGGCGAGCTAGCGTTTGTTTCCCAGTCCTAAATGGAGTTGAATCACATGCAGTTTCTGGTCCTACGAGCAAGAGTTGTTTTCTGGTAAGAAGAGTCACTATTGCACTCCCATTGTCATACACAGGGCAAATAGCACTGGCTTCTTTTCCCAGCATGTACATTGTATTGGACTGAAGAGGATCTACTGTTTTTGTCATTTTCCTATACAGAATTGAACTAGATATGGCCCGTATGTGTAGGAAGCACAGTTCTTTTGTTCTGAGCAAGCTCACTGTTTTGGCCCTATAGGAAACACAGTAGAGTAGATGAGTGATCATTTCTCAAAAGCACAGTGTGTTTCCTGTAAGGCGAGCTAGCGTTTGTTTCCCAGTCCTAAATGGAGTTGAATCACATGCAGTTTTTGTTCCTACAAGAAAGAGTTGTTTTCTGGTAAGGAAAGTCACTATTGCTCTCCCATTGTCATACACAGTGCAAATAGCACTCGCGTCTGTTCCCAGCAAGTACAGTATATTGGACTGAAGAGGAGATACTGTTCTTGTCAGTATCCTAAGCAGAGTTGAACTAGATATGGCCCGTGTGTGTAGGAAGCACAGTTCTTTTGTTCTGAGCAAGCAAACTGTCTGGTCCCTTAGGAAACACAGTAGAGTAGAAGAGTGCTCTTTTCTCTAAAGCAGAGTGTGTTTCTTATAAGCGAGCTAGCGTTTGTTTCCCAGTCCTAAATGGAGTTGAATCCCATGCAGTTTCTGGTCCTACGAGCAAGAGTTGTTTTCTGGAAAGAAGAGTTACTATGCGCTCCCATTGCCATACACAGTGCAAATAGCACTCGCGTCTATTCCCAGCAAGTACAGAGTATTGGACTGAAGAGGAGCTACTGTTCTTGTCAGTTTCCTAAGCATAGTTGAACTAGATATGGCCCGTGTGTGCAGGAAACACAGTTCTTTTGTTCTGAGCAAGCTCACTGTTCGGACCCCATAGGAAACAGAGTAGAGTAGAAGAGTGCTCTTTTCTCAAAAGCAGAGTGTGTTTCTTGTAACGCGAGCTAGCGTTTATTACCCAGTTCTAAATGGAGTTTAATCACATGCAGTTTTTGGTCCTACGAGCAAGAGTTGTTTTCTGGTAAGGTAAGTCACTATTGTGCTCCCATTGCCATACAGAGTGCAAATAGCACTCTCGTCTGTTACCAGCAAGTACAGTGTATTGGACTGAAGAGGAGCTCTTTTCTTGTCAGTTTCCTAAGCAGAGTTGAACTAGATATGGCCCGTGTGTGTAGGAAGCACAGTTCTTTTGTTCTGAGCAAGCTCACTGTTCGGACCCCATAGGAAACACAGTAGAGTAGAAGAATGCTCTTTTCTCAAAAGCAGAGTGTGTTTCTTGTAAGGCGAGCTAGCGTTTGTTTCCCAGTCCTAAATGGAGTTGAATCACATGCAGTTTTTGGTTTACGAGCAAGAGTTGTTTTCTGGTAAGGAAAGTCACTATTGTGCTCCCATTGCCATACACAGTGGAAATAGCACTCGCGTCTGTTCCCAGCAAGTACAGTATATTGGACTGAAGAGGAGCTACTGTTCTTGTCAGTTTCCTAAGCAGAGTTGAACTAGATATGGCCCGTGTGTGTAGGAAGCACAGTTCTTTTGTTCTGAGCAAGCTCACTGTTCGGACCTCATAGGAAACACAGTAGAGTAGAAGAGTGCCCTTTTCCTAAAAGCAGAGTGTGTTTCTTGTAAGGCGAGCTAGCGTTTGTTTCCCAGTCCTAAATGGAGTTGAATCACATGCAATTTCTGATTCTAGGAGCACGAGTTTTTTCTGGTAAGAAGACTCACTATTGCGCTCCCATTGTCATACACAGGGCAAATAGCACTGGCGTCTGTTCCCAGCATGTACAGTGTATTGGACTGAAGAGGATCTACTGTTCTTGTCAGTTTCCTAAGCAGAATTACACTAGATATGGCCGTGTGTGTAGGAAGCACAATTCTTTTGTTCTGAGGAAGATAACTGTTCTGGTCCCTTAGGAAACACAGTAGAGTAGAAGAGTGCACTTTTCTCAAAAGCACAGTGTGTTTATTGTAAAGCGAGCTAGCGTTTGTTTCCCAGTCCTAAATGGAGTTGAATCCCATGCAGTTTCTGGTCCTATGAGCAAGAGTTGTTTTCTGGAAAGAAGAGTTACTATGCGCTCCCATTGCCATACACAGTACAAATAGCACTCGCGTCTGTTCCCAGCAAGTACAGAGTATTGGACTGAAGAGGAGCTACTGTTCTTGTCAGTTTCCTAAGCATAGTTGAAGTAGATATGGCCCGTGTGCAGGAAGCACAGTTCTTTTTTTCTGAGCAAGCTCACTGTTCGGAACCCATAGGAAAAACAGTAGAGTAAAGAGTGCTCTTTTCTCAAAAGCAGAGTGTGTTTCTTGTCAGGAGAGCTCGTGATTGTTTCCAAGTCAGAGATGGAGTTGAATCCCATGCAGTTTCTGGTCCTACGAGCAAGAGTTGTTTTCTGGTAAGAAGAGTCACTATTGCGCTCCCTTTGCCATACACAGTGCAAGTAGCACTCGCGTCTGTTCACAGCAAGTACAGTGTATTGGACTGAAGAGGAGCTCTTTTCATGTCAGTTTCCTAAGCAGAGTTGAACTAGATATGGCCCGTGTGTGTAGGAAGCACAGTTCTTTTGTTCTGAGCAAGCTCATTGTTCAGACCCCATAGGAAACACAGTAGAGTAGAAGAGTGCTCTTTTATCAAAAGCAGAGTGTGTTTCTTGTAAGGCGAGCTAGCATTTGTTTAACAGTCCTAAAAGGAGTTGAGACACATGCAGTTTTAGGTCCTACGAGCATGAGTTTTTTTCTGGTAAGGAAAGTCATTATTGCGTTCCCTTTGCCATACACAGTGCAAATAGCACTCGCGTCTATTCACAGCAAGTACAGTGTATTGGACTGAAGAGGAGCTACTGATCTTGTCAGTTTCCTAAGCAGAGTTGAACTAGATATGGCCCGTGTATGTAGGAAGCACAGTTCTTTTGTTCTGAGCAAGCTCACTGTTGAGACCCCAATTGAAAAAAAGTAGAGTAGAAGAGTGCTCTTTTCGCAAAAGCAGACTGTGTTTCTTGTAAGGCGAGCTAGCATTTATTTCCCAGTCCTAAATGGACTTGAATCACATGCAGTTTCTGGTCCTACGAGCAAGAGTTGTTTTCTGGTAAGAAGAGTCACTTTTGCGCTCCCTTTGCCATACACAGTGCAAATAGCACTCGCGGCTGTTCCCAGCAAGTACATTGTATTGGACTGAAGAGGAGCTACTGTTCTTGTCATTTTCCTAAGCAGAGTTGAACTAGATATGGCCCGTGTATGTAGGAAGCACAGTTCTTTTGTTCTGAGCAAGCTCACTGTTCGGACCCCATACGAAACAATGTAGAGTAGAAGAGTGCTCTTTTCTCAAAAGCAGAGTCTGTTTCTTGTAAGCCGAGCTTGTGTTTGTTTCCCAGTCAGAAATGGAGTTGAATCACATGCAGTTTCTGGTCCTACGAGCAAGAGTTGTTTTCTGGTAAGGAATCACTATTGCGCTCCCATTGCCATACACTGTGCAAATAGCACTCGCGTCTGTTCCCAGCAAGTACAGTGTATTGGACTGAAGAGGAGCTACTGTTCTTGTCAGTTTCCTAAGCAGAGTTGAACTAGATATGGCCAGTGTGTGTAGGAAGCACAGTTCTTTTGTTTTGAGCAAGCTCACTGTTCTGGTTCCATAGGAAAAACAGTAGAGTAGAAGAGTGCTCTTTTCTCAAAAGCAGAGTGTGCTTCTTCTAAGACGAGCTAGCGTTTATTTCCCAGTTCTAAATGGAGTTGAAGCACATGCAGTTTTCGGTCCTACGAGCAAGAGTTGTGTTCTGGTACGGAAAGTCACTATTGAGTTCCCATTACCATACACAGTGCAAATATCACTCGCGTCTGTTCGCAGCAAGTACAGTGTATTGGACTGAAGAGGAGCTACTGTTCTTGTCAGGTTCCTAAGCAGAGTTGAATTAGATATGGCCCGTGTGTGTAGAAAGCACAGTTCTTTTGTTCTGAGCAAGCTCACTGTTCGGACCCCATAGGAAACACAGTAGAGTAGAAGAGTGCTCTTTTCTCAAAAGCAGAGTGTGTTTCTTGTAGGGAGATCTAGTGTTTGTATCCCAGTCCTAAATGGAGTTGAATCCCATGCAGTTTCTGGTCCTACGAGCAAGAGTTGTTTTCTGGTAAGGAAAGTAACTATTGCGCTTACATTGCCATACACAGTGCAAATAGCACTCGTGTCTGTTCACAGCAAGTACAGTGTATTGGACTGAAGAGGATCTACTGTTTTTGTCATTTTCCTATACAGAATTGAACTAGATATGGCCCGTATGTGAAGGAAGCACAGTTCTTTTGTTCTGAGCAAGCTCACTGTTTTGGCCCTATAGGAAACACAGTAGAGTAGATGAGTGATCATTTCTCAAAAGCACAGTGTGTTTCCTGTAAGGCGAGCTAGCGTTTGTTTCCCAGTCCTAAATGGAGTTGAATCACATGCAGTTTTTGTTCCTACAAGAAAGAGTTGTTTTCTGGTAAGGAAAGTCACTATTGCTCTCCCATTGTCATACACAGTGCAAATAGCACTCGCGTCTGTTCCCAGCAAGTACAGTATATTGGACTGAAGAGGAGCTACTGTTCTTGTCAGTATCCTAAGCAGAGTTGAACTAGATATGGCCCGTGTGTGTAGGAAGCACAGTTCTTTTGTTCTGAGCAAGCAAACTGTCTGGTCCCTTAGGAAACACAGTAGAGTAGAAGAGTGCTCTTTTCTCTAAAGCAGAGTGTGTTTCTTATAAGCGAGCTAGCGTTTGTTTCCCAGTCCTAAATGGAGTTGAATCCCATGCAGTTTCTGGTCCTACGAGCAAGAGTTGTTTTCTGGAAAGAAGAGTTACTATGCGCTCCCATTGCCATACACAGTGCAAATAGCACTCGCGTCTGTTCCCAGCAAGTACAGAGTATTGGACTGAAGAGGAGCTACTGTTCTTGTCAGTTTCCTAAGCATAGTTGAACTAGATATGGCCCGTGTGTGCAGGAAACACAGTTCTTTTGTTCTGAGCAAGCTCACTGTTCGGACCCCATAGGAAACAGAGTAGAGTAGAAGAGTGCTCTTTTCTCAAAAGCAGAGTGTGTTTCTTGTAACGCGAGCTAGCGTTTATTACCCAGTTCTAAATGGAGTTTAATCACATGCAGTTTTTGGTCCTACGAGCAAGAGTTGTTTTCTGGTAAGGAAAGTCACTATTGTGCTCCCATTGCCATACAGAGTGCAAATAGCACTCGCGTCTGTTCACAGCAAGTACAGTGTATTGGACTGAAGAGGAGCTCTTTTCTTGTCAGTTTCCTAAGCATAGTTGAACTAGATATGGCCCGTGTGTGCAGGAAACACAGTTCTTTTGTTCTGAGCAAGCTCACTGTTCGGACCCCATAGGAAACAGAGTAGAGTAGAAGAGTGCTCTTTTCTCAAAAGCAGAGTGTGTTTCTTGTAACGCGAGCTAGCGTTTATTACCCAGTTCTAAATGGAGTTTAATCACATGCAGTTTTTGGTCCTACGAGCAAGAGTTGTTTTCTGGTAAGGAAAGTCACTATTGTGCTCCCATTGCCATACAGAGTGCAAATAGCACTCGCGTCTGTTCACAGCAAGTACAGTGTATTGGACTGAAGAGGAGCTCTTTTCTTGTCAGTTTCCTAAGCAGAGTTGAACTAGATATGGCCCGTGTGTATAGGAAGCACAGTTCTTTTGTTCTGAGCAAGCTCACTGTTCGGACCCCATAGGAAACACAGTAGAGTAGAAGAATGCTCTTTTCTCAAAAGCAGAGTGTGTTTCTTGTAAGGTGAGCTAGCGTTTGTTTCCCAGTCCTAAATGGAGTTGAATCACATGCAGTTTTTGGTTTACGAGCAAGAGTTGTTTTCTGGTAAGGAAAGTCACTATTGCGCTCCCATTGCCATACACAGTGGAAATAGCACTCGCGTCTGTTCCCAGCAAGTACAGAGTATTGGACTGAAGAGGAGCTACTGTTCTTGTCAGTTTCCTAAGCATAGTTGAACTAGATATGGCCCGTGTGTGCAGGAAACACAGTTCTTTTGTTCTGAGCAAGCTCACTGTTCGGACCCCATAGGAAACAGAGTAGAGTAGAAGAGTGCTCTTTTCTCAAAAGCAGAGTGTGTTTCTTGTAACGCGAGCTAGCGATTATTACCCAGTTCTAAATGGAGTTTAATCACATGCAGTGTTTGGTCCTACGAGCAAGAGTTGTTTTCTGGTAAGGAAAGTCACTATTGTGCTCCCATTGCCATACAGAGTGCAAATAGCACTCGCGTCTGTTCACAGCAAGTACAGTGTATTGGACTGAAGAGGAGCTCTTTTCTTGTCAGTTTCCTAAGCAGAGTTGAACTAGATATGGCCCGTGTGTATAGGAAGCACAGTTCTTTTGTTCTGAGCAAGCTCACTGTTTGGACCCCATAGGAAACACAGTAGAGTAGAAGAATGCTCTTTTCTCAAAAGCAGAGTGTGTTTCTTGTAAGGCGAGCTAGCGTTTGTTTCCCAGTCCTAAATGGAGTTGAATCACATGCAGTTTTTGGTTTACGAGCAAGAGTTGTTTTCTGGTAAGGAAAGTCACTATTGCGCTCCCATTGCCATACACAGTGGAAATAGCACTCGCGTCTGTTCCCAGCAAGTACAGTGTATTGGACTGAAGCAGAGCTACTGTTCTTGTCAGTTTCCTAAGCAGAGTTAAACTAGATATGGCCCGTGTACGTAGGAAGCACAGTTCTTTTGTTCTGAGCAAGCTAACTGTTTGGACCCCATAGGAAAATGTGTAGAGTAGAAGAATGCTCTTTTCTCAAAAGCAGAGTGTGTTTCTTGTAAGGCGAGCTAGCGTTTATTTCCCAGTCCTAAATGGAGTTGAATCACATGCAGTTTCTGGTCCTACGAGCAAGAGTTGTTTTCTGGTAAGAAGAGTCACTATTGCACTCCCATTGTCATACACAGGGTAAATAGCACTGGCTTCTTTTCCCAGCATGTACATTGTATTGGACTGAAGAGGATCTACTGTTCTTGTCAGTTTCCTAAACAGAATTGAACTAGATATGGCCCGAGTGTGTAGGAAGCACAGTTCTTTTGTTCTGAGCAAGCTCACTGTTCTGGCCCTACAGGAAACACAGTAGAGTAGAAGAGTGATCATTTCTCAAAAGCAGAGTGTGTTTCTTGTAAGGCGAGCTAGCGTTTGTTTCCCAGTCCTAAATGGAGTTTAATCACATGCAGTTTTTGTTCCTACAAGAAAGAGATTTTTTCTGGTAAGGAAAGTCACTATTGCCCTCCCATTGCCATACACAGTGCAAATAGCACTCGCGTCTGTTCCCAGCAAGTACAGTATATTGGACTGAAGAGGAGCTACTGTTCTTGTCAGTTTCCTAAGCAGAGTTGAACTAGATATGGCCCGTGTGTGTAGGAAGCACAGTTCTTTTGTTCTGAGCAAGCTCACTGTTCGGACCTCATAGGAAACAGTAGAGTAGAAGAGTGCCCTTTTCCTAAAAGCAGAGTGTGTTTCTTGTAAGGCGAGCTAGCGTTTGTTTCCCAGTCCTAAATGGAGTTGAATCACATGCAGTTTCTGATTCTAGGAGCACGAGTTTTTTCTGGTAAGAAGAGTCACTATTGCGCTCCCATTGTCATACACAGGGCAAATAGCACTGGCGTCTGTTCCCAGCATGTACAGTGTATTGGACTGAAGAGGATCTACTGTTCTTGTCAGTTTCCTAAGCAGAATTATACTAGATATGGCCGTGTGTGTAGGAAGCACAATTCTTTTGTTCTGAGCAAGCTCACTGTTCTGGTCCCTTAGGAAACACAGTAGAGTAGAAGAGTGCACTTTTCTCAAAAGCACAGTGTGTTTATTGTAAAGCGAGCTAGCGTTTGTTTCCCAGTCCTAAATGGAGTTGAATCCCATGCAGTTTCTGGTTCTATGAGCAAGAGTTGTTTTCTGGAAAGAAGAGTTACTATGCGCTCCCATTGCCATACACAGTTCAAATAGCACTCGCGTCTGTTCCCAGCAAGTACAGAGTATTGACTGAAGAGGAGCTACTGTTCTTGTCAGTTTCCTAAGCATAGTTGAAGTAGATATGGCCCGTGTGTGCAGGAAGCACAGTTCTTTTTTTCTGAGCAAGCTCACTGTTCGGAACCCATAGGAAAAACAGTAGAGTAAAGAGTGCTCTTTTCTCAAAAGCAGAGTGTGTTTCTTGTAAGGTGAGCTAGCGTTTGTTTCCCAGTCCTAAATGGAGTTGAATCACATGCAGTTTTTGGTTTACGAGCAAGAGTTGTTTTCTGGTAAGGAAAGTCACTATTGCGCTCCCATTGCCATACACAGTGCAAATAGCACTCATGTCTGTTCCCAGCAAGTACAGTGTATTGGACTGAAGAGGAGCTACTGATCTTGTCAGTTTCCTAAGCAGAGTTGAACTAGATATGGCCCGTGTATGTAGGAAGCACAGTTCTTTTGTTCTGAGCAAGCTCACTGTTCTGGTCCCAAAGGAAAACAGTAGAGTAGTAGAGTGCTCTTTTCTTAAAAGCAGAGTGTGTTTCTTGTAAGGCGTACTAGCATTTGTTTCCCAGTCCTAAAAGCAGTTGAGACACATGCAATTTTGGTCCTATGAGCAAGAGTTGTTTTCTGGTAAGGAAAGTCACTTTTGCGCTCCCTTTGCCATACACAGTGCAAATAGCACTTGCGTCTGTTCCCAGCAAGTACTTTGTATTGGACTTAAGAGGAGCTACTGTTCTTTCATTTTCCTAAGCAGAGTTGAACTAGATATGGCCCGTGTATGTAGGAAGCACAGTTCTTTTGTTCTGAGCAAGCTCACTGTTCGGACCCCATAGGAAACAGTGTAGAGTAGAAGAGTGATCTTTTCTCAAAAGCAGAGTCTGTTTCTTGTAAGCCGAGCTAGTGTTTGTTTCCCAGTCAGAAATGGAGTTGAATCATGTGCAGTTTCTGGTCCTACGAGCAAGAGTTGTTTTCTGTTAAGGAATCACTATTGCGCTCCCATTGCCATACACTGTGCAAATAGCACTCGCGTCTGTTCCCAGCAAGTACAGTGTATTGGACTGAAGAGGAGCTACTGATCTTGTCAGTTTCCTAAGCAGAGTTGAACTAGATATGGCCAGTGTGTGTAGGAAGCACAGTTCTTTTGTTTTGAGCAAGCTCACTGTTCTGGTTCCATAGGAAAAACAGTAGAGTAGAAGAGTGCTCTTTTCTCAAAAGCAGAGTGTGCTTCTTCTAAGACGAGCTAGCGTTTATTTCCCAGTTCAAAATGGAGTTGAAGCACATGCAGTTTTCGGTCCTACGAGCAAGAGTTGTGTTCTGGTACGGAGAGTCACTATTGAGTTCCCATTACCATACACAGTGCAAATATCACTCGCGTCTGTTCCCAGCAAGTACAGTGTATTGGACTGAAGAGGAGCTACTGTTCTTGTCAGTTTCCTAAGCAGAGTTGAATTAGATATGGCCCGTGTGTGTAGAAAGCACAGTTCTTTTGTTCTGAGCAAGCTCACTGTTCGGACCCCATAGGAAACACAGTAGAGTAGAAGAGTGCTCTTTTCTCAAAAGCAGAGTGTGTTTCTTGTAGGGAGATCTAGTGTTTGTTTCTCAGTCCTAAATGGAGTTGAATCCCATGCAGTTTCTGGTCCTACGAGCAAGAGTTGTTTTCTGGTAAGGAAAGTAACTATTGCGCTTACATTGCCATACACAGTGCAAATAGCACACGCGTCAGTTACCAGCAAGTACAGTGTTTTGGACTGAAGAGGAGCTACTGATCTTGTCAGTTTCCTAAGCAGAGTTGAACTAGATATGACTCGTATGTGTAGGAAGCACAGTTCTTTTGTTCTGAACAAGCTCACTGTTCGGAAAACTTAGGAAACACAGTACAGTAGAAGAGTGCTCTTTTGTCAGAAGCAGAGTGTGTTTCTTGTAAGGCGAGCTAGCATTTGTTTCCCAGTCCTAAAAGGAGTTGAGACACATGCAGTTTTTGGTCCTACAAGCAAGAGTTTTTTTCTGGTAAGGAAAGTCACTATTGCGTTCCCTTTGCCATACACAGTGCAAATAGCACTCGTGTCTATTCACAGCAAGTACAGTGTATTGGACTGAAGAGAAGCTACTGATCTTGTCAGTTTCCTAAGCAGAGTTGAACTAGATATGGCCCGTGTATGTAGGAAGCACAGTTCTTTTGTTCTGAGCAAGCTCACTGTTGAGACCCCAATTGAAAAAAAGTAGAGTAGAAGAGTGCTCTTTTCGCAAAAGCAGAGTGTGTTTCTTGTAAGGCGAGCTAGCATTTATTTCCCAGTCCTAAATGGACTTGAATCACATGCAGTTTCTGGTCCTACGAGCAAGAGTTGTTTTCTGGTAAGAAGAATCACTATTGCACTCCCACTGTCATACACAGGGCAAATAGCACTGGCGTCTTTTCCCAGCATGTACATTGTATTGGACTGAAGAGGATCTACTGTTCTTGTCAGTTTCCTAAACAGAATTGAACTAGATATGGCCCATGTGTGTAGGAGTCACAGTTCTTTTGTTCTGAGCAAGCTCACTGTTTTGGCCCTATAGAAAACACAGTAGAGTAGAAGAGTGATCAATTCTCAAAAGCAGAGTGTGTTTCTTGTAAGGCGAGCTAGCGTTAGTTTCCCAGTCCTAAATGGAGTTGAATCACATGCAGTTTTTGTTCCTACAAGAAAGAGTTTTTTTCTGGTAAGGAAAGTCACTATTGCGCTCCCATTGCCATACACAGTGCAAATAGCACTCGCGTCTGTTCCCAGCAAGTACAGTATATTTGACTGAAAAGGAGCTACTGTTCTTGTCAGTTTCCTAAGCAGAGTTGAACTAGATATGACCTGTGTATGTAGGAAGCACAGTTCTTTTGTTCTGAGCAAGCTCACTGTTCGGACCGCATAGGAAACATAGTAGAGTAGAAGAGTGCTCTTTTCTCTAAAGCAGAGTGTGTTTCTTATAAGCGAGCTAGCGTTTGTTTCCCAGTCCTAAATGGAGTTGAATCCCATGCAGTTTCTGGTCCTACGAGCAAGAGTTGTTTTCTGGAAAGAAGAGTTACTATGCGCTCCCATTGCCATACACAGTGCAAATAGCACTCGCGTCTGTTCCCAGCAAGTACAGAGTATTGGACTGAAGAGGAGCTACTCTTCTTGTCAGTTTCCTAAGCATAGTTGAACTAGATATGGCCCGTGTGTGCAGGAAACACAGTTCTTTTGTTCTGAGCAAGCTCACTGTTCGGACCCCATAGGAAACAGAGTAGAGTAGAAGAGTGCTCTTTTCTCAAAAGCAGAGTGTGTTTCTTGTAACGCGAGCTAGCGTTTATTACCCAGTTCTAAATGGAGTTTAATCACATGCAGTTTTTGGTCCTACGAGCAAGAGTTGTTTTCTGGTAAGGAAAGTCACTATTGTGCTCCCATTGCCATACAGAGTGCAAATAGCACTCGCGTCTGTTCACAGCAAGTACAGTGTATTGGACTGAAGAGGAGCTCTTTTCTTGTCAGTTTCCTAAGCAGAGTTGAACTAGATATGGCCCGTGTGTATAGGAAGCACAGTTCTTTTGTTCTGAGCAAGCTCACTGTTCGGACCCCATAGGAAACACAGTAGAGTAGAAGAATGCTCTTTTCTCAAAAGCAGAGTGTGTTTCTTGTAAGGTGAGCTAGCGTTTGTTTCCCAGTCCTAAATGGAGTTGAATCACATGCAGTTTTTGGTTTACGAGCAAGAGTTGTTTTCTGGTAAGGAAAGTCACTATTGCGCTCCCATTGCCATACACAGTGGAAATAGCACTCGCGTCTGTTCCCAGCAAGTACAGAGTATTGGACTGAAGAGGAGCTACTGTTCTTGTCAGTTTCCTAAGCATAGTTGAACTAGATATGGCCCGTGTGTGCAGGAAACACAGTTCTTTTGTTCTGAGCAAGCTCACTGTTCGGACCCCATAGGAAACAGAGTAGAGTAGAAGAGTGCTCTTTTCTCAAAAGCAGAGTGTGTTTCTTGTAACGCGAGCTAGCGATTATTACCCAGTTCTAAATGGAGTTTAATCACATGCAGTGTTTGGTCCTACGAGCAAGAGTTGTTTTCTGGTAAGGAAAGTCACTATTGTGCTCCCATTGCCATACAGAGTGCAAATAGCACTCGCGTCTGTTCACAGCAAGTACAGTGTATTGGACTGAAGAGGAGCTCTTTTCTTGTCAGTTTCCTAAGCAGAGTTGAACTAGATATGGCCCGTGTGTATAGGAAGCACAGTTCTTTTGTTCTGAGCAAGCTCACTGTTCGGACCCCATAGGAAACACAGTAGAGTAGAAGAATGCTCTTTTCTCAAAAGCAGAGTGTGTTTCTTGTAAGGCGAGCTAGCGTTTGTTTCCCAGTCCTAAATGGAGTTGAATCACATGCAGTTTTTGGTTTACGAGCAAGAGTTGTTTTCTGGTAAGGAAAGTCACTATTGCGCTCCCATTGCCATACACAGTGGAAATAGCACTCGCGTCTGTTCCCAGCAAGTACAGTGTATTGGACTGAAGCAGAGCTACTGTTCTTGTCAGTTTCCTAAGCAGAGTTAAACTAGATATGGCCCGTGTACGTTGGAAGCACAGTTCTTTTGTTCTGAGCAAGCTAACTGTTTGGACCCCATAGGAAAATGTGTAGAGTAGAAGAATGCTTTTTTCTCAAAAGCAGAGTGTGTTTCTTGTAAGGCGAGCTAGCGTTTATTTCCCAGTCCTAAATGGAGTTGAATCACATGCAGTTTCTGGTCCTACGAGCAAGAGTTGTTTTCTGGTAAGAAGAGTCACTATTGCACTCCCATTGTCATACACAGGGTAAATAGCACTGGCTTCTTTTCCCAGCATGTACATTGTATTGGACTGAAGAGGATCTACTGTTCTTGTCAGTTTCCTAAACAGAATTGAACTAGATATGGCCCGAGTGTGTAGGAAGCACAGTTCTTTTGTTCTGAGCAAGCTCACTGTTCTGGCCCTACAGGAAACACAGTAGAGTAGAAGAGTGATCATTTCTCAAAAGCAGAGTGTGTTTCTTGTAAGGCGAGCTAGCGTTTGTTTCCCAGTCCTAAATGGAGTTTAATCACATGCAGTTTTTGTTCCTACAAGAAAGAGATTTTTTCTGGTAAGGAAAGTCACTATTGCCCTCCCATTGCCATACACAGTGCAAATAGCACTCGCGTCTGTTCCCAGCAAGTACAGTATATTGGACTGAAGAGGAGCTACTGTTCTTGTCAGTTTCCTAAGCAGAGTTGAACTAGATATGGCCCGTGTGTATAGGAAGCACAGTTCTTTTGTTCTGAGCAAGCTCACTGTTCGGACCTCATAGGAAACAGTAGAGTAGACGAGTGCCCTTTTCCTAAAAGCAGAGTGTGTTTCTTGTAAGGCGAGCTAGCGTTTGTTTCCCAGTCCTAAATGGAGTTGAATCACATGCAGTTTCTGATTCTAGGAGCACGAGTTTTTTCTGGTAAGAAGAGTCACTATTGCGCTCCCATTGTCATACACAGGGCAAATAGCACTGGCGTCTGTTCCCAGCATGTACAGTGTATTGGACTGAAGAGGATCTACTGTTCTTGTCAGTTTCCTAAGCAGAATTATACTAGATATGGCCGTGTGTGTAGGAAGCACAATTCTTTTGTTCTGAGCAAGCTCACTGTTCTGGTCCCTTAGGAAACACAGTAGAGTAGAAGAGTGCACTTTTCTCAAAAGCACAGTGTGTTTATTGTAAAGCGAGCTAGCGTTTGTTTCCCAGTCCTAAATGGAGTTGAATCCCATGCAGTTTCTGGTTCTATGAGCAAGAGTTGTTTTCTGGAAAGAAGAGTTACTATGCGCTCCCATTGCCATACACAGTTCAAATAGCACTCGCGTCTGTTCCCAGCAAGTACAGAGTATTGACTGAAGAGGAGCTACTGTTCTTGTCAGTTTCCTAAGCATAGTTGAAGTAGATATGGCCCGTGTGTGCAGGAAGCACAGTTCTTTTTTTCTGAGCAAGCTCACTGTTCGGAACCCATAGGAAAAACAGTAGAGTAAAGAGTGCTCTTTTCTCAAAAGCAGAGTGTGTTTCTTGTAAGGTGAGCTAGCGTTTGTTTCCCAGTCCTAAATGGAGTTGAATCACATGCAGTTTTTGGTTTACGAGCAAGAGTTGTTTTCTGGTAAGGAAAGTCACTATTGCGCTCCCATTGCCATACACAGTGCAAATAGCACTCATGTCTGTTCCCAGCAAGTACAGTGTATTGGACTGAAGAGGAGCTACTGATCTTGTCAGTTTCCTAAGCAGAGTTGAACTAGATATGGCCCGTGTATGTAGGAAGCACAGTTCTTTTGTTCTGAGCAAGCTCACTGTTCTGGTCCCAAAGGAAAACAGTAGAGTAGTAGAGTGCTCTTTTCTTAAAAGCAGAGTGTGTTTCTTGTAAGGCGTACTAGCATTTGTTTCCCAGTCCTAAAAGCAGTTGAGACACATGCAATTTTGGTCCTATGAGCAAGAGTTGTTTTCTGGTAAGGAAAGTCACTTTTGCGCTCCCTTTGCCATACACAGTGCAAATAGCACTTGCGTCTGTTCCCAGCAAGTACAGTGTATTGGACTGAAGAGGAGCTACTGTTCTTGTCATTTTCCTAAGCAGAGTTGAACTAGATATGGCCCGTGTATGTAGGAAGCACAGTTCTTTTGTTCTGAGCAAGCTCACTGTTCGGACCCCATAGGAAACAGTGTAGGGTAGAAGAGTGATATTTTCTCAAAAGCAGAGTCTGTTTCTTGTAAGCCGAGCTAGTGTTTGTTTCCCAGTCAGAAATGGAGTTGAATCACGTGCAGTTTCTGGTCCTACGAGCAAGAGTTGTTTTCTGTTAAGGAATCACTATTGCGCTCCCATTGCCATACACTGTGCAAATAGCACTCGCGTCTGTTCCCAGCAAGTACAGTGTATTGGACTGAAGAGGAGCTACTGATCTTGTCAGTTTCCTAAGCAGAGTTGAACTAGATATGGCCAGTGTGTGTAGGAAGCACAGTTCTTTTGTTTTGAGCAAGCTCACTGCTCTGGTTCCATAGGAAAAACAGTAGAGTAGAAGAGTGCTCTTTTCTCAAAAGCAGAGTGTGCTTCTTCTAAGACGAGCTAGCGTTTATTTCCCAGTTCAAAATGGAGTTGAAGCACATGCAGTTTTCGGTCCTACGAGCAAGAGTTGTGTTCTGGTACGGAGAGTCACTATTGAGTTCCCATTACCATACACAGTGCAAATATCACTCGCGTCTGTTCCCAGCAAGTACAGTGTATTGGACTGAAGAGGAGCTACTGTTCTTGTCAGTTTCCTAAGCAGAGTTGAATTAGATATGGCCCGTGTGTGTAGAAAGCACAGTTCTTTTGTTCTGAGCAAGCTCACTGTTCGGACCCCATAGGAAACACAGTAGAGTAGAAGAGTGCTCTTTTCTCAAAAGCAGAGTGTGTTTCTTGTAGGGAGATCTAGTGTTTGTTTCTCAGTCCTAAATGGAGTTGAATCCCATGCAGTTTCTGGTCCTACGAGCAAGAGTTGTTTTCTGGTAAGGAAAGTAACTATTGCGCTTACATTACCATACACAGTGCAAATAGCACACGCGTCAGTTACCAGCAAGTACAGTGTTTTGGACTGAAGAGGAGATACTGATCTTGTCAGTTTCCTAAGCAGAGTTGAACTAGATATGACTCGTATGTGTAGGAAGCACAGTTCTTTTGTTCTGAACAAGCTCACTGTTCGGAAAACTTAGGAAACACAGTACAGTAGAAGAGTGCTCTTTTGTCAGAAGCAGAGTGTGTTTCTTGTAAGGCGAGCTAGCATTTGTTTCCCAGTCCTAAAAGGAGTTGAGACACATGCAGTTTTTGGTCCTACAAGCAAGAGTTTTTTTCTGGTAAGGAAAGTCACTATTGCGTTCCCTTTGCCATACACAGTGCAAATAGCACTCGCGTCTATTCACAGCAAGTACAGTGTATTGGACTGAAGAGGAGCTACTGATCTTGTCAGTTTCCTAAGCAGAGTTGAACTAGATATGGCCCGTGTATGTAGGAAGCACAGTTCTTTTGTTCTGAGCAAGCTCACTGTTGAGACCCCAATTGAAAAAAAGTAGAGTAGAAGAGTGCTCTTTTCGCAAAAGCAGAGTGTGTTTCTTGTAAGGCGAGCTAGCATTTATTTCCCAGTCCTAAATGGACTTGAATCACATGCAGTTTCTGGTCCTACGAGCAAGAGTTGTTTTCTGGTAAGAAGAATCACTATTGCACTCCCACTGTCATACACAGGGCAAATAGCACTGGCGTCTTTTCCCAGCATGTACATTGTATTGGACTGAAGAGGATCTACTGTTCTTGTCAGTTTCCTAAACAGAATTGAACTAGATATGGCCCATGTGTGTAGGAATCACAGTTCTTTTGTTCTGAGCAAGCTCACTGTTTTGGCCCTATAGGAAACACAGTAGAGTAGAAGAGTGATCAATTCTCAAAAGCAGAGTGTGTTTCTTGTAAGGCGAGCTAGCGTTAGTTTCCCAGTCCTAAATGGAGTTGAATCACATGCAGTTTTTGTTCCTACAAGAAAGAGTTTTTTTCTGGTAAGGAAAGTCACTATTGCGCTCCCATTGCCATACACAGTGCAAATAGCACTCGCGTCTGTTCCCAGCAAGTACAGTATATTTGACTGAAAAGGAGCTACTGTTCTTGTCAGTTTCCTAAGCAGAGTTGAACTAGATATGACCTGTGTATGTAGGAAGCACAGTTCTTTTGTTCTGAGCAAGCTCACTGTTCGGACCGCATAGGAAACATAGTAGAGTAGAAGAGTGCTCTTTTCTCAAAAGCATAGTGTGTTTCTTGTAAGGCGAGCTAGCGTTTGTTTCCCAGTCCTAAATGGAGTTGAATCCCATGCAGTTTTTGGTTTACGAGCAAGAGTTGTTTTCTGGTAAGGAAAGTCACTATTGCGCTCCCATTGCCATACACAGTGCAAATAGCACTCATGTCTGTTCCCAGCAAGTACAGTGTATTGGACTGAAGAGGAGCTACTGATCTTGTCAGTTTCCTAAGCAGAGTTGAAATAGATATGGCCCGTGTATGTAGGAAGCACAGTTCTTTTGTTCTGAGCAAGCTCACTGTTCAGACCCCATAGGAAAAAAAGTAGAGTAGAAGAGTGCTCTTTTCTCAAAAGCAGAGTGTGCTTCTTGTAAGGCGAGCTAGCGTTTGTTTCCCAGTCCTAAAAGGAGTTGAATCACATGCAGTTTTTGGTCATACGAGCAAGAGTTGTTTTCTGGTAAGGAAAGTCACTATTGAGTTCCCATTACCATACACAGTGCAAATAGCACTTGCGTCTGTTCCCAGCAAGTACAGTGTATTGGACTGAAGAGGAGCTACTGTTCTTGTCAGTTTCCTAAGCAGAGTTGAATTAGATATGGCCCGTGTGTGTATGAAGCACAGTTCTTCTGTTCTGAGCAAGCTCACTGTTCAGACCACATAGGAAAAAAAGTAGAGTAGAAGAGTGCTCTTTTCTCAACAGCAGAGTGTGTTTCTTGTAAGGCAAGCTAGCGTTTGTTTCCCAGTATTAAAAGGAGTTGAATCACATGCAGTTTTTGGTCCTACGAGCAAGAGTTGTTTTCTAGAAAGAAGAGTCACTATTGCGTTCCCATTGTCATACACAGGGCAAATAGCACTGGCGACTGTTCCCAGCATTTACAGTGTATTGGACTGAACAGGAGCTACTCTCCTTGTCAGTTTGCTAAGCAGAGTTGAACTATATATGGCCCTTGTGTGTAGGAAGCACAGTTCTTTTGTTCTCAGCAAGCTCACTGTTCGGATCCCATAGGAAACACAGTAGAGTAGAAGAGTGTCTTTTCTCAAAAGCAGAGTGTGTTTCTTGTAAGGCAAGCTAGCGTTTGTTTCCCAGTCCTAAAAGGAGTTGAATCACATGCAGTTTTTGGTCCTACGAGCAAGAGTTGTTTTCTGGTAAGAAGAGTCACTATTACGCTCCCATTGTCATGCACAGGGCAAATAGCACACGAGTCTCTTCCCATCATGTAAAGTGTATTGAACTGAAAAGAATCTACTGTTCTTGTCAGGTTCCTAAGCAGAATTGATCTAGATATGGCCGTGTGTGTAGGAAGCACAGTTCTTTTGTTCTCAGCAAGCTCACTGTTCTGGCCATATAGGAAACACAGTAGAGTAGAAGAGTGCTCTTTTCTCAAAAGCAGAGTCTGTTTCTTGTAAGGCGAGCTAGCGTTTATTTCCCAGTTCTAAATGGAGTTGAATCACATGCAGTTTTCGTTCCTACGAACAAGAGTTTTGTTCTGGTAAGGAAAGTCACTATTGTGCTCCCTTTGCCATACACAGTGCAAATAGCACTAGCGTCTGTTCCAAGCTAGTACAGTGTATTGGACTGAAGAGGAGCTACTCTTTTGTCAGTTTCCTAAGCAGAGTTGAACTAGATATGGCCCGTGTGTGCAGGAAACACAGTTCTTTTGTTCTGAGCAAGCTCACTGTTCGGACCCCATAGGAAACAGAGTAGAGTAGAAGAGTGCTCTTTTCTCAAAAGCAGAGTGTGTTTTCTTGTAACGCGAGCTAGCGTTTATTACCCAGTTCTAAATGGAGTTTAATCACATGCAGTTTTTGGTCCTACGAGCAAAGAGTTGTTTTCTGGTAAGGAAAGTCACTATTGTGCTCCCATTGCCATACAGAGTGCAAATAGCACTCGCGTCTGTTCACAGCAAGTACAGTGTATTGGACTGAAGAGGAGCTCTTTTCTTGTCAGTTTCCTAAGCAGAGTTGAACTAGATATGGCCCGTGTGTATAGGAAGGCACAGTTCTTTTGTTCTGAGCAAGCTCACTGTTCGGACCCCATAGGAAACACAGTAGAGTAGAAGAATGCTCTTTTCTCAAAAGCAGAGTGTGTTTCTTGTAAGGTGAGCTAGCGTTTGTTTCCCAGTCCTAAATGAGGTTGAATCACATGCAGTTTTTGGTTTACGAGCAAGAGTTGTTTTCTGGTAAGGATAGTCACTATTGCGCTCCCATTGCCATACACAGTGGAAATAGCACTCGCGTCTGTTCCCAGCAAGTACAGAGTATTGGACTGAAGAGGAGCTACTGTTCTTGTCAGTTTCCTAAGCATAGTTGAACTAGATATGGCCCGTGTGTGCAGGAAACACAGTTCTTTTGTTCTGAGCAAGCTCACTGTTCGGACCCATAGGAAACAGAGTAGAGTAGAAGAGTGCTCTTTTCTCAAAAGCAGAGTGTGTTTCTTGTAACGCGAGCTAGCGATTATTACCCAGTTCTAAATGGAGTTTAATCACATGCAGTGTTTGGTCCTACGAGCAAGAGTTGTTTTCTGGTAAGGAAGTCACTATTGTGCTCCCATTGCCATACAGAGTGCAAATAGCACTCGCGTCTGTTCACAGCAAGTACAGTGTATTGGACTGAAGAGGAGCTCTTTTCTTGTCAGTTTCCTAAGCAGAGTTGAACTAGATATGGCCCGTGTGTATAGGAAGCACAGTTCTTTTGTTCTGAGCAAGCTCACTGTTCGGACCCATAGGAACACAGTAGAGTAGAAGAATGCTCTTTTCTCAAAAGCAGAGTGTGTTTCTTGTAAGGCGAGCTAGCGTTGTTTCCCAGTCCTAAATGGAGTTGAATCACATGCAGTTTTTGGGTTTACGAGCAAGAGTTGTTTTCTGGTAAGGAAAGTCACTATTGCGCTCCCATTGCCATACACAGTGGAAATAGCACTCGCGTCTGTTCCCAGCAAGTACAGTGTATTGGACTGAAGCAGAGCTACTGTTCTTGTCAGTTTCCTAAGCAGAGTTAAACTAGATATGGCCCGTGTACGTTGGAAGCACAGTTCTTTTGTTCTGAGCAAGCTAACTGTTTGGACCCCATAGGAAAATGTGTAGAGTAGAAGAATGCTTTTTTCTCAAAAGCAGAGTGTGTTTCTTGTAAGGCGAGCTAGCGTTTATTTCCCAGTCCTAAATGGATTTGAATCACATGCAGTTTCTGGTCCTACGAGCAAGAGTGTTTTCTGGTAAGAAGAGTCACTATTGCACTCCCATTGTCATACACAGGGTAAATAGCACTGGCTTCTTTTCCCAGCATGTACATTGTATTGGACTGAAGAGGATCTACTGTTCTTGTCAGTTTCCTAAACAGAATTGAACTAGATATGGCCCGAGTGTGTAGGAAGCACAGTTCTTTTGTTCTGAGCAAGCTCCTGTTCTGGCCCTACAGGAAACACAGTAGAGTAGAAGAGTGATCATTTCTCAAAAGCAGAGTGTGTTTCTTGTAAGGCGAGCTAGCGTTTGTTTCCCAGTCCTAAATGGAGTTTAATCACATGCAGTTTTGTTCCTACAAGAAAGAGATTTTTTCTGGTAACGGAAAAGTCACTATTGCCCTCCCATTGCCATACACAGTGCAAATAGCACTCGCGTCTGTTCCAGCAAGTACAGTATATTGGACTGAAGAGGAGCTACTGTTCTTGTCAGTTTCCTAAGCAGAGTTGAACTAGATATGGCCCGTGTGTGTAGGAAGCACAGTTCTTTTGTTCTGAGCAAGCTCACTGTTCGGACCTCATAGGAAACAGTAGAGTAGACGAGTGCCCTTTTCCTAAAAGCAGAGTGTGTTTCTTGTAAGGCGAGCTAGCGTTTGTTTCCCAGTCCTAAAGTGGAGTTGAATCACATGCAGTTCTGATTCTAGGAGCAACGAGTTTTTTCTGGTAAGAAGAGTCACTATTGCGCTCCCATTGTCATACACAGGGCAAATAGCACTGGCGTCTGTTCCCAGCATGTACAGTGTATTGGACTGAAGAGGATCTACTGTTCTTGTCAGTTTCCTAAGCAGAATTATACTAGATATGGCCGTGTGTGTAGGAAGCACAATTCTTTTGTTCTGAGCAAGCTCACTGTTCTGGTCCCTTAGGAAACACAGTAGAGTAGAAGAGTGCACTTTTCTCAAAAGCACAGTGTGTTTATTGTAAAGCGAGCTAGCGTTGTTTCCCAGTCCTAAATGGAGTTGAATCCCATGCAGTTTCTGGTTCTATGAGCAAGAGTTGTTTTCTGGAAAGAAGAGTTACTATGCGCTCCCATTGCCATACACAGTTCAAATAGCACTCGCGTCTGTTCCCAGCAAGTACAGAGTATTGACTGAAGAGGAGCTACTGTTCTTGTCAGTTTCCTAAGCATAGTTGAAGTAGATATGGCCCGTGTGTGCAGGAAGCACAGTTCTTTTTTTCTGAGCAAGCTCACTGTTCGGAACCCATAGGAAAAACAGTAGAGTAAAGAGTGCTCTTTCTCAAAAGCAGAGTGTGTTTCTTGTAAGGTGAGCTAGCGTTTGTTTCCCAGTCCTAAATGGAGTTGAATCACATGCAGTTTTTGGTTTACGAGCAAGAGGTTGTTTTCTGGTAAGGAAAGTCACTATTGCGCTCCCATTGCCATACACAGTGCAAATAGCACTCATGTCTGTTCCCAGCAAGTACAGTGTATTGGACTGAAGAGGAGCTACTGATCTTGTCAGTTTCCTAAGCAGAGTTGAACTAGATATGGCCCGTGTATGTAGGAAGCACAGTTCTTTTGTTCTGAGCAAGCTCACTGTTCTGGTCCCAAAGGAAAACAGTAGAGTAGTAGAGTGCTCTTTTCTTAAAAGCAGAGTGTGTTTCTTGTAAGGCGTACTAGCATTTGTTTCCCAGTCCTAAAAGCAGTTGAGACACATGCAATTTTGGTCCTATGAGCAAGAGTTGTTTTCTGTAAGGAAAGTCACTTTTGCGCTCCCCTTTGCCATACACAGTGCAAATAGCACTTGCGTCTGTTCCCAGCAAGTACAGTGTATTGGACTGAAGAGGAGCTACTGTTCTTGTCATTTTCCTAAGCAGAGTTGAACTAGATATGGCCCGTGTATGTAGGAAGCACAGTTCTTTTGTTCTGAGCAAGCTCACTGTTCGGACCCCATAGGAAACAGTGTAGGGTAGAAGAGTGATCTTTTCTCAAAAGCAGAGTCTGTTTCTTGTAAGCCGAGCTAGTGTTTGTTTCCCAGTCAGAAATGGAGTTGAATCACGTGCAGTTTCTGGTCCTACGAGCAAGAGTTGTTTTCTGTTAAGGAATCACTATTGCGCTCCCATTGCCATACACTGTGCAAATAGCACTCGCGTCTGTTCCCAGCAAGTACAGTGTATTGGACTGAAGAGGAGCTACTGGATCTTGTCAGTTTCCTAAGCAGAGTTGAACTAGATATGGCCAGTGTGTGTAGGAAGCACAGTTCTTTTGTTTTGAGCAAGCTCACTGCTCTGGTTCCATAGGAAAAACAGTAGAGTAGAAGAGTGCTCTTTCTCAAAAGCAGAGTGTGCTTCTTCTAGACGAGCTAGCGTTTATTTCCCAGTTCAAAATGGAGTTGAAGCACATGCAGTTTTCGGTCCTACGAGCAAGAGTTGTGTTCTGGTACGGAGAGTCACTATTGAGTTCCCATTACCATACACAGTGCAAATATCACTCGCGTCTGTTCCCAGCAAGTACAGTGTATTGGACTGAAGAGGAGCTACTGTTCTTGTCAGTTCCCTAAGCAGAGTTGAATTAGATATGGCCCGTGTGTGTAGAAAGC